>NW_027195556.1:0-166446 GCF_038502225.1 Cherax quadricarinatus | reverse complement strand
ACCTCTTGCTAACGCCCGAGCATTCACTTCTCACACAACACTACCTACAAATATACTGAATAATCATGGTGACATCACGCCTCTTTCTATTAGGTCTGCTCTTACTGGGATATAATCTCCCTCTTTCCTACATACTGTAACCTGAGCCTCAGTATCCTCGTAAAAAACGCTTAACTGCTTTCAGTAACCTGCTACCTGTTCCATACATTTGTAACATCTACCACATTGCTTCACTATCCACCCTATCCATAAATGCACCAAAATCCACCCTAACCATAAATGCAACAAAAACCTTTTTACCCTTCTCTAAATACTGTCCACCTATATGTTTCACTATAAACACTTGGTCTATACACCCACTACCCTTCCTAAAGCCTTGTTCATCTGCGATCCTGCTCTCCTTACTCTTAATTCTTTCAATATTAACTCTACCATACACTTTACCAGGTATATTCAATAGGCCTATGCCCTTATAATTTTTACACTCTCATTTGTCTCTTTTTCCTTTATACAAATCAACTATGTTTTCTCTCTGCTAATCCAAAGGTACCTTCCTGTCTTCCATACATTTGTTAAATAAAAACACCAGCCTTTCCAAAACTATATTCCCATCTGCTTTTAACATTTGTCTTTATCTCATCAATTCCGGGCGCTTTACCCCCTTTCATTCTACTAACTGCCTCAGTCACTTCCCTCACACTCACAACTGGCTCTTCCTCACTCCTACAAGATGTTATACCTCTATGTCCTATGCACGAAGTCACAGCTTCCCTATCTTCATCAACATCTAGTAGTTCCTCAAAATATTCCCTCCATCTTCCCGACACCTACAACTCTCCATCTAATAACTCCCCTCTCCTATTTTTAACTGTAGAATTTATTCGTTCCCTAGGCTTTCCAAAATTTTTAATCTCACTCCAAAATTTTTCCTTATTCTCAGCAAAATTTGTTGATAACACCTCACACACTCTCATTTCTTCTCTTACATTCCTTCACCACTGTCTTAACCTCTCGTTTTCTCTCCATTTACTTATCATTCCTTATATCACTTCTACTTTTTAAAAACCTCACATATGTTAACTTTTCCTCTCTTTACATCATCATTCAACGAATCGGTCTTCATCTTCCCTTCCTTATCCACTTTCCTGTAGCCACAATCTACTGCTCAACAGTGTAACATCACATTCTTAGATCGATCCCACACCTCTTCAATCTCATTGCCTATACTCTAACTTGCCCATGTATCTTCTAATAGTTGTTTATATCTTACCCTAACTGCCTCCTCCTCTAGTTTATAAAGCTTCACCTCTCTCTTACTTGTTGATGCCTTTCTCCTTGTATCCCATCATTTTTTTACTCTCACTGTAGCTTTAACTAAAAAATGAACTGATATATCTGTGGTCGTCTGTTTAAATGTCATTGATTTTTATGTTCTTATTAAAGTTTTTCTTTATTTTCTTTCATATATGAGTGTGATATTTGTGTGTTTCTACGTGTAACTTCCTTCTTTATTGTGTTAAATATGATCTTTGCATCACTGGTATTATTATGTATAAGCATAACTCTGATACTGTTATGTATAACAGGGTTATTGTTGTATCCTTAATAATTATATATATAAAAGAGTGATATTTGCTTTTCTAATTTTAGTAGTTATAATGTTGTGATCTTTACAGCTCTGGTGTTACTATGTATAAGCGTAACGTTTATATCTCTTGTATTACTGCATATAACCCAGTGATCTTTTAATCTCTGACAGCATTAGCAAAGGTTTTCTGATAGTATGTAAATTCATCTCTCCATCCATTTCCTTATTCAACAGTTTCTCCTACAATAACTTTACAGATTATAAATACAGGATTTTGTAGTCAGAAATTCAAATTGTTGAATCCTCTTTTCTTTAGCGGCTTTAACAATTTTGTTACATCACTTACCAAGGAAGCAGTCTTAGTCTAAACCACCTGCACTGACGCTTTTCTAAGTTTCTGACTTTGTACCATCTTACATTTGCCTGCATATGTACCCTTCTGAAGTGTATGTAGTGTCTCAACCCTTCATCTCACAAAGACTTGCCTCGACTCTTAGTATCCTCACTTCTAGCTTCCTACAGCAATCCCTCCTCAGGATCTTGTGACCGGCAATTCATCCGTCTGTCTACTGTTGTTTTGCCTTCCCCACTTTCAGGAGGTCCCAGGAGACCTTGCTGGATTGGAATGATGTCTTTTCTAACTACAGTCGAGGCTTTCCTGGTGGAGGAATTACAGGAGGACACACAGAGAAATCTGTTTTGAAATTGCCTTCACCAAGACAAACATGAACGTACTCAAAGACACCCAGATATCGTTATTCAGTGGAAATTTTAGCCCTACTTACGTCAGAGTATATATATATATATATATATATATATATATATATATATATATATATATATATATATATATATATATATATATATAATACAGCGAGGTACCACCTCTAGAACTGTTATAGGGACCCTCATCCTCAGAGAAAAGAATAAACTTGTTTCAGGGAAAACTCAAGGTTCTCCCTGAAGCTGTTTGAGAATTTTCTCCTACCACCCCCTATATTTTATGTATATTTTATTTAAAGACCATATATATATATATATATATATATATATATATATATATATATATATATATATATATATATATATATATATCGTGCCGAATATGTAAAACTGGTCAATTAGCAAGAGCTCATTTAAAATTAAGTCCTTTCTAAAATTTTCTCTAATACGCTTAAAGATATATTTTTTTCATTGATGTTATTGTAAAAATTTATAATTTTGCTCCAAAAGAATCTTAGAAAACTTACCTAACCTTATTATAAAAAGAACAATTTATTTTAGCCTAACCGAGCTAAATATATTTTAGATTTGTTTACAATAATTTAATACTAAACAAACACAGTAAAATACATTTTTTTTCGTTAGGTTCAGAATGATTTTGGCGAAATTATTGCATACACAAATTTTTACTTGTCCTATATGGCAAGATGAGCGTTGCTATTTAAGCCAAGATAGCAAATTCTGCCTATTCGACACGACATTATATATATATATATATATATATATATATATATATATATATATATATATATATATATATATATATATATATATATATATATATATGTATCAGTTATGCAGTTATGTAGCAAAAAAAGCGTATGTCTGAAAGTTGTATGTAAATGACTGCTTGAATCTTAATCTAATTGTCAACCTCCATGAAAAAATGTAATACATATTGATTCTTTTGATACACGTCTTTTATGCTTGCAAATCACGCACAGATCCATAAATACGCGCGCGCGCACACGCTCAAAACTTTTGGTGATGGTGAGACGTCATCACCTGGAAGTTGCTGGAGGTCGCTGCTACAACCTGACCAGGACGACTCTGTTGTTAATATCTCAGACACAATGTTGTGATCAACTGTGATGTTGGGATATTATCATTTATCGCAAAATGAAATAGGCCACAATATATTCCAATACGCCATGAAACTTGTGGGACAAAAGGTTTAGAGAGATAAAGAGAATATTTTAAAGAAATGTTTGATGAAGATGATGAATTACTAGCGGAATTTTATTCTCTTGGGGAGTAATAATGAGATGAATGAGGAGTGAAGAAGTGACTATGAAGGCAAGGAGAGAAAGAAGCTAGTATCATGGTATTACATATGAAGGAAGTGAGTGTGATGAAAGTTAATATGAAGACAGTGTGTTTGAAAGTGAGTAAAAACACAGAGAAAGTTGAAAGTGAATTTAAAGAATGTGAATATGAAAGGAGTGAGAATAAAACGAGGAGAATATGAAAATTAAGAGTGCAAAGGATGTAAATATACAGGAAGTATGAAATAAATAAATAACTCAAAAAGTTGGGTAAAAATGGTAAACTTAGAATGAATGAAGATTCAAATTTGTGATGAAGTTGGAATTAAGTACAGGAATAGTTCATGATTGTTCTGGAAGTGTGGGGGATGGTGCTGGAATGTTCATGATTGTTCTGGAAGTGTGGGGGATGGTGCTGGAATGTTCATGATTGTTCTGGAAGTGTGGGGGATGGTGCTGGAATGTTCATGATTGTTCTGGAAGTGTGGGGGATGGTGCTGGAATGTTCATGATTGTTCTGGAAGTGTGGGGGATGGTGCTGGAATGTTTAGCCAGAGATATAGGATGGGTGCTGGAATGTTTAGCTAGAGTATAGGATGGTGCTGGAATGTTCATGATTGTTCTGGAAGTGTGGGGGATGGTGCTGGAATGTTCATGATTGTTCTGGAAGTGTGGGGGATGGTGCTGGAATGTTCATGATTGTTCTGGAAGTGTGGGGGATGGTGCTGGAATGTTCATGATTGTTCTGGAAGTGTGGGGGATGGTGCTGGAATGTTCATGATTGTTCTGGAAGTGTGGGGGATGGTGCTGGAATGTTCATGATTGTTCTGGAAGTGTGGGGGATGGTGCTGGAATGTTCATGATTGTTCTGGAAGTGTGGGGGATGGTGCTGGAATGTTCATGATTGTTCTGGAAGTGTGGGGGATGGTGCTGGAATGCTTAGCCAGAGATATAGGATGGGTGCTGGAATGTTTAGCCAGAGTATAGGATGGGTGCTGGAGTGCTTAGCCAGAGTATAGGATGAGTTCTGGAATGTTTAGCTAGAGTATAGGATGGGTGCTGGAGTGCTTAGCCAGAGTATAGGATGAGTTCTGGAATGTTTAGCTAGAGTATAGGATGGGTGCTGGAGTGCTTAGCCAGAGTATAGGATGAGTTCTGGAATGTTTAGCCAGAGTATAGGATGGGTGCTGGAGTGCTTAACCAGTGTATAGGATGGGTGTTTGAGTGCTTAGCCAGAGTATGGAATGGGTGCTGGAGTGCTTAGCCAGAGTGAAGGATGGGTGTTGGAATGCTTAGCCATAGTATAGGATGAGTCCTGGAATGTTTAGCCAGAGTATAGGATGGGTGCTGGAGTGCTTAGCCAGAGTATAGGATGGGTGCTGGAGTCGTTAGTCAGAGTATAGGATGGGTACTGGAAGGCTTAGCCAGAGTTTAGAATGAGTGCTGGAAAGCTTAGCCAGAGTATAGGATGGGTATTGGAGTGCTTAGCCGAGTGTAGGATGGGTGCTGGAATGTTTTAGGAGTGCTTTAAGAGTGTATGGGATGGGGTTGGAGCGTTATGGGAGAGAACAGAATGGGGGCTGGAGTGCTTAGGTGTAGGATGGGTTGTCTAATGCTCAGGGAGGGTACAAGATGGGTGTTGAGTGCTTTAGGAGAATATACAATAAGCTTTGGAGTGCTGTAGGACAGTATAGGATGAAGTGTTGGAATGATATGAGAGGATATAGGCTGGGTTTTGGACCGCGCTGGGGAAGTAAAGGATGTGCGTTGGAGAGTGATTATATATATATATATATATATATATATATATATATATATATATATATATATATATATTAACTGGTCAATTAGCAAAAACTCATTTAAATTTAAGACCTTTCTAAAATTTTCTCTTATACGTATATAGATATATATTTTTTTTCATTTATGTTATTGTAAAAATTAATAATGTTGTACCACAAGAACCTTAGGAAACTTACATAACCTTATCAAAACAAATGCAATTTAATTTAGCCTAATCCAACTAAATATATTTTAGGTGAGTTTTCAATAATTTAATAATAAACAAACACAATGAAATATATTTTTTTTGTTAGGTTCAGAAAGATTTTTGCGAAATTACTGCATAAACAAATTTTCACTTGCCTTATTCGACAAGAAAAGAGATGCTATTCAAACCAAAATCGCAAGTTTTGCCTAATCCGCACTATATATATATATATATATATATATATATATATATATATATATGTATATATATATATATATATGTATATATATATGTATTATTATTATTAACACATAGGCAGATTCCCACCAAGGCAGGGTGACCCGAAAAAGAAAAACATTCATCATCATTCACTCCATCTCTGTCTTGCCAGAGGCATGTTTACACTACAGTTATAAATCTGCAACATTAACACCCCTCCTTTAGAGTGCAGACACTGTACTTCCCATCTCCAGGACTCAAGTCCGGCCTGCCGGTTTCCCTGAATCCCTTCATAATGTTACTTTGCTCACGCTCCAACAGCACGTCAAGTATTAAAAACCATTTGTCTCCATTCACTCCTATCAAATACGCTCACGCATGCTTACTGGAAGTCCAAGCCCCTCGCACACAAAACCTCCTTTACCTCCTCCCTCCAACCTTTCCTAGGCCGACCCCTACCCCGCCTTCACTCCACTATAGATTTATGCATTATTGAAGTCATTCTGTTTCGTTCCATTCTCTCTACATGTCCGACCCACGTCAACAACCCCTCCTCAGCCATCTGGATAATAGTTTTGGCAATCCCGCATCTCCTAATTTCCAAACTATGAATTCTTTGCATTATATTCACACCTCACTTTGCCCTCAGACATGACAGCTCCACTGCCTCCATCCTCCTTCTACCTATGCTTCACACCTATATAAGGGTGTTGGTATAACTATACTCTCATACATTCCCAACTTTGCTTCCACGGAAAAAGTTCTTTGTCTCCACAGACTCCTAAGTGCACCACTCACCCTTTTCCCCTCATCAATTCTATGATTCACCTCATCCTTCATAGACCCATTTGCTGACACGTCCACTCCTAAATATCTGAATATTTGAATACATTCACCTCCTCCATACTCTCTCCCTCGAGTCTGATATCCAATCTTTGGTCACCTAATAGTTTTGTTATCCTCATCACCTTACACATTCTTATATTCACTTTTAATTTTCTAATTTTATATACCCTACCAAACTCCTCCTCCAACCACTGAAACCTCTCTTCAGAATCTCCCGAAAGAAGTGTCATCAGAAAAGAGCAACTGCGACAACTTCCACTTTGTGTTAGATTCTTTATCTTTTAACCCCACACCTCTTACCAAGACCCGCGCAACACCATCAATAAATATATTAAACAACCACGGTAACATCACACATCCTTGTCTAAGGCCTACTTTTACTGAGAAATAATCTCCCTCTCTCCTACATACTCTAACCTGAGCCTCACTATCGTCGTCAAAACTCTTCACTGATTTCAGTAACCTACCTCCTATTACATACACCTGCAACATCTGTCACATTACACCCCTATCCACCCTGTCATTCGCCTTTTCCAAATCCATAAATGCCACAAAAACCTCTTTACCCTTATCTAACTATTGTTCACCTATATGTTTCACTATAAACACTTGGTCTACACACCCCCTACCTTTCCTAGAGCCTCCTTGTTCATCTGCTATCCTACTCTCCGTCTTACTCTTAATTCTTTCAATAATGACTCTACCATACACTTTACCAGTTATACTCAACAAACTTATTCCCCTATAATTTTTACACTCTCTTTTGTCCCAAAGGAACTATGCATGCTCTCAGCCAATCCCTAGATACCTTACCCTCTTACATGCATTTATTAAATAATAGCACCACTTGTTTTTAACATTTCAATCTTTATCCCATCAGTTCCAGCTACCATACCCCCCTTTGATTCTACCCACTGCCTCTGAAACTTTCCCACACTCACAACTGGCTCTTCCTCACTCCTACAATATGTTATTCCTCCTTGGATTCCTCGATTTAATAATTTCACTCCAGAACTTTTTCTTATTTTTAACATTCCACCAATCGCTATTCTTCCCTCCCTCACCTACTTTCCTATAACCACAAACTTCCCCTGAACACTCTATCACTGCATTCTTCAACATACCCCATACATCTTCGACCCTATTGCTCATACTCTCACTAGCCCATCTATCCTCCAATAGTTGTTTATATCTTACCCTAACTTCCTCCTCTTTTAGTGTATAAACCTTCATCTCTCTCTTACTTGCTGCTTCTATTTTCCTTGTATCCCATCTATCTTTTACTCTGATTTGATATATCTGTGGCCCCTCTATAAACATGTACAGCCTGAAGTCTACTCAATAGTCTTTTATCTACCAATAGTCCAACAAATTACTGTCATTACGCCCTACATCATATCTTGTATACTTATTTATCCTCTTTTTCATAAAATATGTATTACCTATAACTAAACCCTTTCTAAACAAAGTTCAATCAAAGGGCTCCCATTATCATTACACCTGGCACCCCAAACTTACCTACCACATCCTCTTTAAATGTTTCTCCTACTTTAGCATTTAGGTCCCTACCACAATTACTCTCTAACTTGGTTCAAAAGTTCCTAGTCATTCGCTTAACATCTCCCTAAATTTTTCTGTCTCTTCTACACTCCTCTCTTCTCCTGGTGCATACACGCTAATTATGACCCACTTTTCGCATCCGACCCTTATTTTAATCCACATAACCATTGAATTTATACATTTCTATTCCCTCTTCTCCTTCCATGACTGATCTTTCAACATTATTGCTACCCTTTCCTTAGCTCTAGCTCTCTCACATACTAATGACTTAATCCCATTTATTTCTCCCCACTGAAACTCGCCTACCCACTTCAGCTTTGTTTTGCTTAGGGCCAGGACATCCAACTTCTTTTCGTTCATAACATCAGCAGTCATCTCTTTCTTATCCGCACTACATCCACGCACATTCAAGCATCCCAGTTTTATAAAGTTTTTCTTCTCTTTTCTAGTAATGTATACAGGAGAAGGGGTTACTAGTCCATTGCTCCCGGCATTTTAGTAGCCTCATACGACATGCATAACTTACGGATGAAAGATTCTTTTCCACTTCCCCTTAGAAAATAGAGGAAATAAAGAAGAACAAGAGCATTTAAGAAAAAGAAGAAAAACCTAGATGTGTGTATGTATATATATGCGTGCGCATGCCTGTGTAGTGTGGCCTAAGTGTAAGTAGAAGTAGCAAGATATACCTGTTATCCAGCGTGTTTATGAGACAGGAAAAAGACACCAGCAATCCTAAAGGATGTATAATCGAAGGATGTGTAATAAATCTGTTGCTGTCAAATGTCAAAGAGGGAGTCTGTTTCGAAGGTCGGGCCGTCAGCGAGAAGGGAAGATAAAGTAAGCGTGTTAGAGCGGTGATGACATCGGAGGTAAATTCTGCGTGCCCGCTGGTAAATAGGACGGTCAAATAGAATGGGGACAAAAGTAACATTGTAACCTGACAATTCTCAAAGAGTGGAACTGGCCGCCTCTCCATGAGATACCCCATGAATGAGACGTGTGTGCCCGATGCGAAGTCGGGAAAGCATTGTCTCCCAACCCTGACCTCCATTATAATAAGATCCTAACATAATTTGATAGAATGTAATTTGTTATGAATCAACTCAGACCCAATAGAGGTTACAGGAAAATAGTCTGAGAATGGAATACCTCTATGTGAAACGGGAATGTCATGTTCCGTTGACCATGCCATAGAGTCCACCTACTTGTTGCCCTGAACATCAATATGACCAGAGGCCCAGCAGAAAATATCTTTGATTTTGCTAGAATTGCGGCTCAATCATATTTATATACGACGAACTAGGGAATGAAGAGAATTATTTTTTTTGATAACTTGCAAAGCACTAAAGGTAGGCCTGGATGCATTACGTATAATCGCTGTGAGAACTGCGTACAACTAAGCTGTGAAAATGCTAACCTAGTTTAATAAGTGACCTCGCACAACACTGTCCGGAACAATTCTACAATCCAGACACAAAGTATTTATAACCATCAGTGTAAACTGCAATGGCGTGAAAATGAGACAGGAAGTGATCGAGAAAAAGGGAAGTTCTTTGAACTTCCGCCGCGCAGTGGGGAAGAACAGACTCGAACTGTCGGACCCTCCCATGTGAAAACAGAAAAGTTAGATGAACATGTAAAGGGAGTAACTGAAGAGAATCCAAGAGAGAATGAAGACGAAGAGAAAAGGAGGGAGTAAACTGGGGCGGTGAACAAGTACTGGACCTGTACTAACGTCCGTTGCCATCCTGTATATAGGTTTGTAAAGGTCATGAGAGCGAAAATAACAATGGTCATCATGCCGATTGTTCAAAGATGTAACATTCGCCTCTAGATATAGGTTCTCAACATGGAAGGAACGAGAAGCAAGTTTAAAGAGAGTTGTGGGACAGGTCACAGAATATATCTGGTACCATAGCCTAGTATCGATAAAATTAGGGCTGAATGAAGTCGAAGGTGAGTTCGACGATCCGCCTCCCACGAAAGATGAGCGAGGGTTTTAAAGAGGTTCAGCCGGCTATAACAAGCTGATTTCAGGGAAGTAATGTGAGGTTTCCAGGGTAACCGGCGAACAAACAGAAGACCGAGAAATCGAGAAAATCAGGGATACGGGAACCATGTAGGTATAGTGGAGTATTAGAGGCAATAGAACGTCTAGAAGAAGTAATCTGGTGCGTTTAGTACCATAAAATTTAAACTCACGAGTACTGGGTCATTGGAACACACGGTCGATATCATTCTGGTGAGAGGCTGCTACTAGGTGGCAGTTAGCGCCTGCACAAGTCATAGCAAAGTCAATACCATACAGTGATGACCAAATATTAGATGGTAGAACAGAGGCCAGATCATTAATAGCTAGTAGAAAAAGAGTGGTGAAAGCAAAACGTTAAATACAGACAAAGACAAAGTGTACACAAGGTAGCTTTCCTCTCTTATGTATAAGAAAAGTCAATTATAAGACACTTAGGAAAAAAACTCAGAGGAATGAAGGGAAAAAAAACAGAGGAATTAAGGCATCGACGGCCGATCTCATGATGTTCACTCGATGTTCACACGTATAATGTACTAACAGTGCAATTTATTAGGTAAAGATAGTTAAGAGAGCGATGACCCACAAACATAGTAGGCTTCTACAAAGAAAAAGAAAAGGGGTGAGTGTGCCGAAAATTCTAGGAAAGAAGTTTTTGTCTAACAAACATAGTTAAGAGAGAGATATCCCAGAGAGTGACGATGGTGATGTCCCACAAATATACTGAAGAGGCTACATCACGCTAAAACCTTTAACTAACTTTTAATTCATTCTTCTCTGACATGATGAAGTACCTTCCTGGATAGTTACTATCTACAAGCCTAAAACATTGTTGTTCCCATTTTGTCTCCATTATTTTTCACTACCTTCATTGGACCCGTCCATCATTGTTTTTAATAGATTATTATCACCTGTCTGCTACAGTACATGAACTGTGATATACAAAAAATCACAGACAGTCAGTGTGAATTGTTTATATCACAAAATTTTGTGTACGGTCAAAATGCAACGTCTCTTACATTATGCGAAGCAGCTGATTATTCTACATGTATGTTCTGTATGTTACTGTACTTTTCCTGTATCTTACTCAACAGTTAATATGTGTTTCTGTACTGTTTTGTGCCACTATATAGCATTTACATGTCACTATACTCTTGATGAATATTAATGAACTGTTTTTTGTTTTTTTTTTGCTATGCTTTTTTATGTTATTTTGTATATTTTGCATCTTACTGTACCGTAGTGTGTGCTAATCTGTCTTTCTTATACATTTATACGCTGTAATTTTATGTTCCTCAATGTTTATGTATGATAAAAGTTCCAGGAACTATAAACTTTCCTGCTACATCTTTCACATCAGTGTCTTCCCGGATCCCTTTGTCTCACTCACATCTTCGCTTATTTATCTATACAATATTAGTTCCGATAATGAACAGACACACTTTCTTACTTTTTCTCTTTCTGTCATATATCGTTGCCCTGAAAGTGTTTCCGTGTCATATTCTGTCGCCATGGTTCATAGTTCAACGCCCTAGACGTGTTTCTCTGTTTTATTTCATCGCAGTAGATGGGTTTTCCCTGTCAAATTTCGTCGTCCTGGACATGTTTCCTTCTCATATTCCATCACCCTGGACCTGTTCCCTGTAATATTCCACCACCCTGAACGGGTTTCCTCGTTATATTCCATCTCCTAGGAAGGGTGTCCCTGACGTATTCAATTGCCTTCTACGGGTTTCCCTGTAATATTTCGTTACCCTGAATGGGTTTCCATGTCATATTTGAGCTCCCCAGACGGATTTCCCTTTCATATTTTATCTCCCTGAACGGGATTCCCTGTCATATTATATCGACCTGAATGGGTTTCCTTGTCATATTTCGTCGCGCTGGACGGGTTTTCCTGTCATATTCCGTCGCCCTGGACGGGTTTCCACGTCATATTTCGTCGCTATTTCCGGGTTTCCCCGTCATATTTCGTCGCTATTTCCGGGTTTTTCTATCATATTTCGTCGTCCGTGACAGATTTACCTCTCATATTTCGTCGTCCGTGGCGGATTTCCCCATCATATTTCATCGCTTTGGACGAGTTTTCTTGTCATATTTAGTTACCCTTAATGTGTTTCCCCGTTATATTTCGTTTCCCTGGACGGATTTCCCTGTCATATTCCGTCGCCCTGGACGGGTTTCCCTTTCATATTTTGTCGCTCTTGACTGGTTTCCTTGTCGTATTTCGTCGACCTGAACGGGTTTACCTTCATAATTTCATCGCCCTGGACGGATTTACTTGTCATATTTCGGCCCTCTGGATGGGTTTCATTTTCATATTTCGTTGCTCAGGAAGGGTTTCTCTGTCACATTTTGTCGCCCTGGACGACTTTCCCTGTCATATTTCATCGCCCTGGACGGATTTTACTGTAATATTTCGGCCCCTTGGATGGGTTTCCATGTCATATTTCGTTGCCCTGTTATATTCCATCGCTTTTGGTGGGTTCCCTTGTCATATTTCGTCTCTCTGGATTGGTTTCTCTGTCATTTTTCGTCGCACTGGACGAGTTTCCTTGTCATATTTAGTCAAGTTCAACACGTTTCCTTGTCATATTGTGTTTTCCTGGATGGGTTTCAGTGTCATATACCAACGGCTCGGAAGGGGTTTTCTGTTACAATTCGTCGCCTTGTCATATTTCGTCCCCCTGGAAGGGTTTTCCTCTTATATTCAGTTGCGCCGGACGAGTTTCCTTTTCATATTTCGTTGACCTGGAAGGATTTCTCTGTCATATATCAGTTGCTCTGGACGGCTTTCCCTGGTATGTAATGCCTTGGGATAAATTATACTTTTCAGAGGAACCTCATAATCAATCTTATTATCTATTATAATGGGATCATATAATTTATTAACGAAATCTGAGGATGTATTGCTCGGAAATAAATCAACACTGGAATCACTGCAAATGTATAGAATACTTTCTGCTATCCTATCACCATCGTTCTTACAGTCCCTATAAAGTAAACACATATAAACATGAAGCTTTTAAACTTTTCTAATATGCTACCCACAGTGATTCCTCTCGTGTTATGCCACCCCTTCCTTTATGTATTAACTGGGTTCGCACCTTGGGGGTTCCTGACAAAACTGAAGTTCATGCTTGACACATTTAATAAATGTTTAATATCTGATAAGTAATCAGAGTCGATTCTTCTTGCAGAATTCGCATTATTTTCGGATAAAACATTTAACATTTCACTAATATTACGACTCAGTGATCAATGGATTCTTTTTCAGTAACTCCAACAGTGATTTCACTTATTCTACTTTTCGCTCCCCTACTCTTATTTGCATGAAATTTGACAAATCTGAGTTTTTCTGGGGTTTCACTGAAGCAGTTGCAGGTAGGTTATGTATATACTTCTTGTTCGGTTTAATCTTTCGCTTAACCTTGTGCTTCCTGGATGCACCTACTTCTAGGTTTGCTTCGCCTTCCGATTTTACCATCACCAAGTGTTTCCCATTCATAATTGAGCTTGGTATGAGACAGAATTCCTTCATGTGTTTCCCATTCATAATTGAGCTTGGTATGAGACAGAATTCCTTCATGATTTATCAAGCAGCTTTAAAACAATATTTACTGTTAGAGGTAGTATAATATTTAGCAGATTACCACCCCTGATACTCAACAAATATTTTAACGTACAAAACCAACTTTGTTACAAGCTAATGCTCTAATCTAAATATATTTTATTCTTCATCAAATTCTTAAAATTCTCACTAATACAACTTATATATATTTTCTTAAACTGTTGCAATAAACTATTCCGTTGCTTGCGAGGGAGGATAGAAAGTAAAGTAATTAATTCTTTAATTTTTTCTAATATAGTTTCTTTCATAAGATACCAAATAATGCGTAATTCCCCTAATTTTTTTTTCCGTTTCAACACTCCATCGATGATATATTCACAAGATGGTGAGACTGGTATCAGTTCTATGTGATAAAAAGCTCCTGTAATCATTTCACTATTCAAATCATTCAAATAATATGTTGTTATAGTTTGAGAATTATTAATTCTATATATTTCCAATATTTCTTTTGTATTTTGTGTGTGAAACCCACAGTTAAACCTGGATGAACTTCTGCTCTGAGTCACTCTTGTTGTGTCTCCAACAGCCAGTTTCAAACTGAAACCTTTCTCCCCGGACCTTCTATGTTTATAGTTTATGTGAAACTGATTCCTTACATCATCGAATGACGTAATAACAAGCACTTACAATGGGGTTTTACCACCAATCACCGAGTGCGGAGTTAAATATTACGTAGCCATCAATACCTTTATCACTTTAGAATAATTTAATGTGTTGGCACTTGTCATATATTGTATAATTTAACGTTTTAATGTTTGCAAGAACCTCTCTACAATGGAGGCTTTTGTTTTATTCGAAAATACGTGATACAGCTTAATACGTTTACTCTAGAGATAATCCTGAACATGTGCATTCAAAAACTCGATATACCTTTTACCGAATGATCCCACTGACTGGACGTCTTAATGAACCTTAACAATTAATCTTGCTCGCTCCATTGTTAAACAGTTTCTTAGAAATCGTCGCGTAACACATTGGTTAGCAAACGGAGAGTTTCTGCGATAAGTAATGCAAGATCTATAAATAAATACCCGAATGGTTATCGTTTTATGGCAGATTTGTAAATATTGACGAATTCTTTATTTTTCCCGAAAATTTGACGTCCCAGAATTTTCCAAAATGCGTTGCATTCAAGGCTACGGTACGACTATAGCGTCCTCCGTGAAACATATTGTAGGTAATCAGAATTATACGTATATTTTGGTCCCTACCTATAAAACAATCGAGAATAATTTCACTGTTACAAGCTTTTAAAAATATGTCTTCCACATAACTGTATTTTCGTCGGGTGAGGTGATAAAATTAACGGGATTGATAATATATTTACTTAATGATAATTTATGAGATATCTCTGAAATTTGTTCTAAGAGATGAGTTGTAACACAGAATATTAAAATATTATAAAATTTCTCATGATGCAATTTTACTAATCTTGATGTGAAATAAGACTTGCCACTATTAATATAACCAGAGATAATAATTCTAACTGGAAACCGAAATATATCAACATCACTGATGTGTATATTTTGAAGTTAAATTTGAAACTAAATTTATTGTTAGTATTTTGATTAAATATATAAAGAAAATTTTTATACTGAGGCTGATGTTGTGTCCACCAGGACTTAACAACATTGTTAATAAGTTTCAATATATATCAGCAGAAAGACGTTAAGGGTTTCCCTTAGGGAAATTAACAGAGACTGACGAGTGTGTGCGTGAGTGTATGTCTGTGTGTGTGTGTGTATGTCTATGTGTGTGTGTGTGTGTGTGTGTGTGTGTGTGTGTGTGTGTGTGTGTGTGTGTGTGTGTGTGTGTGTGTATGTGTGTGTGTATGTGTGTGTGTGTATGTGTGTGTATGTGTGTGTGTGTGTGTGTGTGTGTGTGTGTGTGTGTGTGTGTGTGTGTGCGCGTGTGTGTGTGGTGTGTGTGAGTGTGTGTGTGTATGTGTATGTGTGTGTATGTGTGTGTGTGTATGTGTATGTGTGTGTGTATGTGTGTGTGTGCGTGAGTGTATGTCTGTGTGTGTGTGTGTATGTCTATGTGTGTGTGTGTGTGTGTGTGTGTGTGTGTGTGTGTCTATGTGTGTATGTGTGTGTACTCACCTAGCTGTTCTCATCTAGTTGAGGTTGCAGGGGTCGAGTCCAAGCACATGGCAACGCCTCATCACTGGTCGCTACTAGGCCACACTCCCTGAACCGTGAGCTTTATCATACCTCTGCTTAAAGCTATGTATGGATCTTACCTCCACTACATCGCTTCCCAAACTATTCAACTTCGTGACTACTCTGTGGCTGAAGAAATACTTCCTAACATCCCTGTGATTCATCTGTGTCTTCAACTTTCAACTGTGTCCCCTTGTTACTGTGTCCAATCTCTGAAACATCCTGTCTTTGTCCATCTTGTCAATTCATCTCAGTATTTTGTATGTCGTTATCATGTCCCACCTATCTCTCCTTTCCTCTCTCCTCGTAGGACATACCTCTTAGCTCTGGGACTAGTCTTGTTGTAAACCTTTTCACTTTCTCTAGTTTCATTACGTGCTTGGCTAGGTGTGGGTTCCAAACCAGCCCCATACTCCAATATGGGCCTTACGTACACGGTGTACAGGGTCCTGAACGATTCCTTATTAAGATGTCGGAATGCTGTTCTGAGGTTTGCAAGGAGCCCATATGCTGCAGCAGTTATTTGGTTGATGTGCACTTCAGGAGATGTGCCTGGTGTTATACTCACCCCAAGATCTTTTTCCTTGAGTGAGGTTTGTAGTCTCTGGCCCCCTAGACTGTACTCCGTCTGCGGTCTTCTTTGCCCTTCCCCAATCTTCATGACTTTGCACTTGGTGGGATTGAACTCCAGGAGCCAATTGCTGGACTAGGTCTGCAGCCTGTCCAGATCCCTTTGTAGTTCTGCCTGGTCTTCGATCGAATGAATTCTTCTCATCAATTTCACGTCATCTGCAAACAGGGGCATCTCGGAGTCTATTCCTTTCGTCATGTCGTTCACAAATACCAGAAACAGCACTGGTCCTAGGTCTGACCCCTGTGGGACCCCGCTGGTCACAGGTGCACACTCTGACACCTCGCCACGTACCATGACTCGCTGCTGTCTTCCTAACAAGTATTCCCTGATCCATTGTAGTTCCTTCCCTGTTATCCCTGCTTGGTCGTCCAGTTTTTGCACTAATCTCTTGCAGTCCAAGAAAATGCAATCCACCCACCCCTCTCTCTCTTGTCTTACTGCTGTCACCATGTCATAGAACTCCAGTAGGTTTGTGACACAGGATTTCACGTCCCTGAAACCATGTTGGCTGCTGTTGATGAGATCATTGCTTTCTAGGTGTTTCACCACTCTTCTCCTGATAATCTTCTCCATGACTTTGCATACTATACATGTCAGTGACACTGGTCTGTAGTTTAGTGCTTCATGTCTGTCTCCTTATTTAAAGATTGGAACTACATTTGCTATCTTCCATGCCTCAGGCAATCTCCCTGTTTCGATAGATGCATTGAATATTGTTCTTAGGTGCACACATAGCGCCTCTGCTCCCTCTCTTAGGACCCATGGAGAGATGTTATCCGGCCCCATTGCGTTTCAGGTATCTAGCTCACTCAGAAGCCTCTTCACTTCTTCCTCGGTTGTGTGTACTGTGTCCAGCACTTGGTGGTGTGCCCCACCTCTCCATCTTTCTGGAGCCCCTTCTGTCTCCTCTGTGAACACTTCTTTGAATCTCTTGTTGAGTTCCTCACATACTTCACGGTCATTTCTTGTCTCTCCTCCTTCCTTCCTTAGCCTGATTACCTGGTCCTTGACTGTTGTTTTCCTCCTGATGTGGCTGTATAACAGTTTCGGGTCAGATTTGGCTTTTGCTGCTATGTCGTTTTCATATTGTCGTTGGGCCTCCCTTCTTATCTGTGCATATTCGTTTCTGGCTCTACGACTGCTCTCCTTATTCTCCTGGGTCCTTTGCCTTCTATAATTCTTCCATTCCCTAGCACACTTGGTTTTTGCCTCCCTGCACCTTTGGATAAACCATGGGCTCATCCTGGCTTTTTCATTATTCCTGTTATCCTTGGGTACAAACCTCTCCTCAGCTCCTTGCACATTGTTGCTACATATTCCATCATCTCATTAACTGGCTTCCCTGCCAGTTCTCTGTCCCACTGAACCCCGTTCAGGAAGTTCCTCATTCCTGTGTAGTCCCCTTTCTTGTAGTTTGGCTTCATTCGTCCTGGCCTTCCTGCTTCTCCCTCCACTTGTAGCCCTACTTTGTATTCGAAGCTTAAAACCACATGATCCCTGGCCCCAAGGGGTCTTTCATATGTGATGTCCTCAATATCTGCACTACTCAAGGTGAATACTAAGTCCAGTCTTGCTGGTTCATCTTCACCTCTCTCTCTTGTAGTGTCCCTTACGTGTTGGTACATGAAGTTTTCCAGTACCACCTCAGTCATCTTAGCCCTCCATGTATCTTGGCCCCCATGTGCTCCAAGTTCTCCCAATCGATCTCCTTGTGTTTAAAGTCACCCATGTTCAGGAGCTTTGCCCTACATGCATGAGCTCTTCTGTCCACTGCAGCCAGTGTGTCAACCATCGCTCTATTGCTCTCGTCATACTCTTGCCTTGGCCTCCTGCTGTTCTGTGGTGGGTTATACATCACTGCAATTACCAACTTGGGACCTCCAGAGTGAAGCGTTCCCGCTATGTAATCACTTTCTTCTCCACTGTCTCCTCTCTCCAGCTCATCAAAATTCCATCGGTTTTTGATCAGCAGTGCCACTCCTCCACCCCCCTGTTCCCTCTGTCTTTCCTCAGGATCTCGTATCCTGTTGGAAAGATGGCATCTGTTTTCATACCTGTAAGCTTGGTTTCTGTGAGAGCTATGATGTCCGGTGATGCCTCTTTGACTCTTTCGTGCCACTCATCCCACTTATTTGTATTTCCATCAGCGTTTGTGTACCATACCTTCAGTTTCCTTTCCAACCCTATGGTTTGGGGGGCCTGTGAGGGTGAGTAGCATATTGTGATTTTCTATAGCTGGGTGTTCGGTGGAAGCTGTAAGTTTGGATTTTAGTTTGTGTTGGGATGGTGTGATAGGTTGTGGGGTTCTGAGGATAGTTGTGTGTGTGTGCTTGTCCATGCTGCTGTGTTCTGCTGTGACTGATCTCTGCAGTTTCCATCCTTGTTTCCTTTCTTAGCTCCTTTCACTTTTTTGTCTTCTCCCTCAGCTGCTGTCATTCTGTTTGTGTTCTGTCTCTGTCTAGGAACACCCTCTTGTACTCTTCCGAGTATTTCAACCGTGGTTTCTCTTGGAGGATCCTGTTCCGCGCTGTTTCTGTCCTGAGAATCAGCTTGATCTGTCGGTTTCTGCCCTTCAAGTACCCCCATCTTCTCTGAAAATTTACAGTCTTGTCCATGTCTTCTTCACGTATTTCCGTGATAATTTTCTAAATTTCCTTTCTTTCTTCCTGCCGTCTTTCAGTGTGTGTCCTTTCCTCTTTCTCCTGAAGCCCATGGATGAACACTGATTTTGCCCTTTCCTCCTCCCATTGCCTCTACCTCTGTGACTCTGGATCCTGTCTGTATGTGGTCATTTTCTCCCTTGATTTTTCCAGTGGCTCTTGGTAGCATGGTTGTTTCTCTGCATTCGACCTATCACCCTCTCCATCTGCACCCAGCTGCTCTTCCCTTTCCCTCCTTGACCCTTCTTGGCAGGCTGATATGACCTTAGCATAATTCATATCTCCTTCCTTCCTGTTCGGCCTCTCAACTTCATATGCTGTGTCTTCTCAGGTCACTGCCCCTGTAACTTGCTTCAGTCTGTTTACCTTAACTTCTAGGACCCTCATCCTGGCTACTGCAGTTTCGACTTGTGCCTCCCAATTCTTCGTCTCCTTCTCCAACATATTTTCCAATTTCACAGAGAGCTCTTTCTCCATTTTTTCAGAAAGCTCTCCTAATTTTGTCTCCCACTCTTGTTCCCTCCTTTTCCACTGCTCCTCCATCCACTCCTCCCTACCAGAACCATTCTCATCTGATCCCTGATTCCTGCGAGTCCCCACCATTTTTTTTTTTTTTGAGAGAGAGAGAAAGAGAGAGAGAGAGAAGGGAAAGGTAGAAGGAGAGAGAGAGAGAGAGGGGAGAGTGAGAAGGGAAAAGGGGGAGAGAGTGAGAGAGAGAAAGGAAGAGCTTGCCAATAAAGTTAGGAATCCTTAACCTGTAAATAGCTTGTCAATAAAGCTAGGGATCCTTAACCTTGTCAAACCCTGTGTAAAAAAAAAAAAAAAAAAAGAAGGGAAAGGGAAAAGGAGAGAGGGGGAGAGTGAGAAGGGAAAAGGGGGAAGAGAGAGAGAGAAGGGAAAGGTAGAAGGAGAGAGAGAGGGGGAGAGTGAGAAGGGGAATGTAGGAGAGAGGGGGAGAGTGAGAAGGAAAAAGGGGGGAGAGTAAGAAGGAAAAAGGGGGGAGAGTGAGAAGGAAAAAGGGGGAAGAGAGAGAGAGAGAGAGAGAGAGAGAGAGAGAGAGAGAGAGAGAGGAGAGGGGAGGAAGAGAGGGGAGAGAGATGGAGAGAGAGAGAGAGAGGTGGGAGAGAGAAGGGGAGAGACAGGGGGAGAGATGGGGGAGAAGGGGGAGATAGGGGGGAGATGGAAGAGAGAGAGGAGAGAGGGGAGAGAGAGGGGAGAGATGTTAGAGGGGGAGAGATGTTAGAGGGGGGGAGGTGTTAGAGGGAAGAGATGTTAGAGGGGAGAGATGGGAAAGGGGAGAGAGAGAGATAGGTAGAGAGAGATAGGAAGAGAGAGAGAGAGAGGTAGGTAGAGAGATAGGTAAAGAGAGAGATATGTAGAGAGAGATAGGCAGAGAGAGAGTAGATAGTGAGAGAGAGAGATAGGTAGAGAGAGGTAGGTAGAGTGCTTGTTCCTGTGTGTGTGTGTGTGTGTGTGTGTGTGTGTGTGTGTATGTGTGTGTATGTGTATGTGTGCCCCTACTTCTAAGTATTCATACTGCTAATAAATACTGATAGTAATACCAGTAATTCTAAAGCTTACCAGTAGCACTTCTAACACTTATCAATTCTACTTATAAAATACAGAAAGTAGCTAGGTAGTAAAATTTAGCTTGTCTCAGTTTCTTAAGTGTCTGACGTTATCCCTCACTACCGTTTTACTCCTTGCACTCTCGTCTATGCTATTTCTACTGTAATTCTGGTAATAGCTTGCAGGAGTGACCAGTATCTAACAGTGATGCAAGACTAGAATCCATAGCCCACAACATGCAACCACAATAGGTGAGCAATACTTGCGCTGGCAGCGGTGCGATGACAACTTGCCAGGTGCTGATGACGTAGTCGTCGTACATAGGCCTTCTATCACTATTTTGAAAATCCTTCTCCCGTGATGTTTATAACCGTATATGTTCATGCATCCCGCGTTCCTCAAGTGATTTTACTTTTCACTTATTACAGAATACACTTCACATTCAGTGTTACATTTTATATGCATAATGGCATACAACTGTTGTGACGTCACTGCTTTAGCAGGCCTACTTCCACCTTCCCTTGTTGTATATTTTATTTTTTCTTTCTCCTATTGCTTATTAACGTTTTCACTCTCACTGTATGGTGCCTCACATTTCACTTGTTGACCAATCTCTCATAATTCTTGAACACCCGCTTCCACACTCACTTTGATCTTTGTATATTTGAATCTGTGTGGCAACAGTGCCTAGTAGACCCACAACGGTTTGGCACTTTGAAATAATAATGATTTCAGGCTTCCTCTCGACTTTTTTTAACTACTAACTATAGTTATCACTCGTAGTATTGTTCATTGACGTTGTCACTACCACTGATTACTGCTAGCAGTTACTGCATGCCTTAAAAACACTAAGGTTCTCGGAGCCTTGTACCCCCACGTCTGCGTGACTGTGCCTGTGTGTATATGTATGTATGTGTGTGTGTGTGTGTGTGTCTATAGTTGTATGAGAATATGTGTGTGTGTTTGAAGTATTGAAGACAGTTCCTGCAGGTAAGGTTAATGAGTTTCAAGATATATCACCAGAAATACGTTAAGGGTTTCCCATCTTCAGAACAAATTTTCAGCTAGTGTCTTGTGTGTGTGTGTGTGGGTGTGTGTGTGTGTGTGTGTGAGTGTGTGTGTGTGTGTGTGTGTGTGTGTGTGTGTGTGTGTGTGTGTGTGTGTGTGTGTGTGTGTGTGTGTGTGTGTGTGTGTGTGTGTGTGTGTATTGGAGTTGGTGGATGAAGGTGTGTGGGTGTGTGGTCAGTCTTTGACCTCATTAATACCATAAGTGGGATGAGGTATGGACATTGGCCGGCTCGGAAATGTACTTCAAATCCTCTTTCTAGAGATCATAGGCGTCCCTCTGGAGGCATTTTAACTACAAACGTGAGCACATTGTTGACAAAACTCAACACTGAGGATACCGCCATGAAGCAAGGAGAGTTTTTGCGGGTAGCACTGTATCTGCCTTAGCATTGAAATCTCCGTATACTGATTGGGAGTTGTTAACAAGCTGGTAATGTGACCTGTTGGTTTTTTTTTAAAATATGGTGCAATAGTGTGTGTGACTTGTGACCTGTGTGAGAGTTGTGACAAGTGAAAGTTGTGAACATTGTGGATGTTATAAGGAATGAGAATAATATGAGAATACTTCATAACAGATATTAAGAAAAGAATGAACATGAAACTCAAGAACTCCATGATCAAGAGGAAGAGATCATTAACAAGATCGATATCTGTTATTAAGAGTGGTGGTGATATGCAACAAGAGGAAATTCACAGTGGAAAATTAAAGGCATTACAATCCCAGCTAGATCGAGTGAATGCATTATGAGAGAAGGCTACAGAAAAAGGTAAGTTTATATATTTCAGACTTAGATTAAAAATTAGTGTTATATACCTGACTTTCTAAAGTGTGCATAAAAATTAGTGTTATATTCTTGACATTGTACATCGAAAAAATATTTTTCACACGTAGAAAATGAGTTTTATTTTTCCCTCGCAGAAAATGAGATGAAGGCTAATAATACCTCTGAGACCATTAATGATTCTGACTGCGGTACCACACATAGTCTGGAGAGTAATGCTTCTCACCACAGTGACTGGGGTACCACACATAGTCTGGAGAGTAATGCTTCTCACCACAGTGACTGCGGTACCACACAGTCTGGAGAGTAATGCTTCTCACCACAGTGACTGGGGTACCACACATAGTCTGGAGAGTAATGCTTCTCACCACAGTGACTGGGGTACCACACATAGTCTGGAGAGTAATGCTTCTCACCACAGTGACTGCGGTACCACACATAGTCTGGAGAGTAATGCTTCTCACCACAGTGACTGCGGTACCACACATAGTCTGGAGAGCAATGCTTCTCACCACAGTGACTGCGGTACCACACAGTCTGGAGAGTAATGCTTCTCACCACAGTGACTGGGGTACCACACATAGTCTGGAGAGTAATGCTTCTCACCACAGTGACTGCGGTACCACACATACTCTGGAGAGTAATGTTTCTCACCACAGTGACTGCGGTACCACACATACTCTGGAGAGTAATGCTTCTCACCACAGTGACTGCGGTACCACACATAGTCTGGAGAGTAATGCTTCTCACCACAGTGACTGCGGTACCACACATAGTCTGGAGAGTAATGCTTCTCACCACAGTCACTGCGGTACCACACATAGTCTGGAGAGCAATGCTTCTCACCACAGTGACTGCGGTACCACACAGTCTGGAGAGTAATGTTTCTCACCACAGTGACTGGGGTACCACACATAGTCTGGAGAGTAATGTTTCTCACCACAGTGACTGCGGTACCACACATAGTCTGGAGAGTAATGCTTCTCACCACAGTGACTGCGGTACCACACATAGTCTGGAGAGTAATGCTTCTCACCACAGTGACTGCGGTACCACACATAGTCTGGAGAGTAATGCTTCTCATCACAGTGACTGCGGTACCACACACAGTCTGGAGAGTAATGCTTCTCACCACAGTGACTGCGGTACCACACATAGTCTGGAGAGTAATGCTTCTCACCACAGTGACTGCGGTACCACACATAGTCTGGAGAGTAATGCTTCTCACCACAGTGCCTCGCAACTCCGAGCAGTGTTCGAACAATTTGAGGGGTGATGAGACCTGAGGAGCATCGCCACGCTAGTCGGATCAATCCTCAACCCAGGAAGATTGGTACCCAGAACATGTGACGTTCATACAAAATTTTAGAGGTAGACATACAGTGCAGAAATATACCATCCTTTCAGCATATGAGAGAGATTTGGGGATGTTCTTACATGTATATAGGGTGTCACTCAGAATTCATCCAATTGTAGTTATTAAGAACCTGAGGCAAAACATATCAGGCGAAGATCTGGATCTGGATCTGATGACCAGAGCTTTGGTAAGATGGGTAAGGAAGAAGGATGGGTAAGGATGGAAATATTGGAAAAGGGTGGGAGGGGGGGGGGAGAGGTAGGATATAAAAGGTAAGTGGCCCAACCACTTTGGTGCAATTTAAAAAGTGTATGTAAATTGATAAGATATTCTTTAAGGGGTATAACACTAACCCATCAGAGTCACATAGATATAATAGGTATATAACTACATGACTCTGAATTGGTAGTAATTATACAAATTGCAATTGTTTTTTTTTTTTTTTTTTTTTATTTTTTTTTTTTTTTTTCGCGGTTTCACAACGGGTACTTATACTTCAAGAAAGGCAATGATTTTCTAGCCCGTTTATAATTTCGTGACAATAGCTTCTTAATGGTGGTGTCCAACAATAGTCAATAGCATAATTTTACATTAGAAAGTTATTTAAGATGTCTCCCTAATTGGGGGCGATGATTTTCAATATACATAGAAGGGTTCTGGTTGTAACCAATCTTCTTCATCAGGTAAGTTGCTCAAAATCATGGGTCGAGGGTAATCATCTTTATGAATAAAACGACGAACCCTCTGTGGGAGAGTCATTCTTTGAGTCCTATGAGGTGGAGTATTAATGGTGTAGTCGGTGGTATTTATCACTTGTATAGGATGTTCTCTATCTGGCATGTATAGTTCTTGCATTGTATAAAGTTGTTTCTTTTTTAGAGTATCAAGGCGTACATTTATGGCAGTAATATCTTGTTGTGTGTGTAAATCTGCCATTTTAACTCTGTCTCTCCTCCTGGTATCGGTAATAAAGCGAAGAGCTCTATTCTGGACCCTTTGTAACCGTAGCATGTTGGTCTTTGTTGTTAATGACATTGGGACACAAGGGTATTCGAGTATAGGTCTTATTATCATTTTATATAGATGTTTTTTGACATGTTGAGGGGCTTGATTGAATCGAAAGAGTCTGCTAAGACCAGCTTTGGCTGTGTTGATCTTTTTAGTTACATGAGATGTTGAGTGGAGCAGCCTGTCTATTTCATATCCCAAGATCTTGTTAGGGTTTCTAATGGCTACAGGTGTACCTCTGATGGAGATACCCCCTTTATCTTCGATGGTTGATGCAAAACATCCTATCGTGCTAACAAGAACCTTGTCAGGATTAGTCATAATTCTCCATTTCTTCTCCCAATTAGATGTTCGACGAAGTTCAATATTCATTTTTTCTATGACTCTCTCATACTTGTATTTTCCTGTTACTGGAGTTGATGAGACGACATGAATAACATCATCTGCAAACTGTGTCACAATTGTGTCATTAAACTCTGGTTGAGGAAGGTCATTCACATAAATGTTAAACAGAAGTGGACTGAGACAAGAACCTTGTGGGACACCAGCCGTCGGTATAAAAGGTTCTGTCGACTTGCCATGAAAGGTGGGAATGATTTTTCTTTGAGTTAAGAAATTATAAATTACTCTGAGAAAAGTCCAGTTATGGTCTGGTAGGTCAATGAGTTTGTATATAAGGCCATCATGCCATAAGCTATCAAAAGCTTTATGAACATCTCTGGTGGCAATTAAGGCAAGATTGCCCTGCTGTTTTAGACTTGCTACAGTGTCAAAAATAACATTTATTGCATGGTTGGTACCTCTATGTGTTCTAAAGCCAAATTGTTTTTCAGTAAACAAGTGATTAAACTCCATATAGTAATTCAATCTGTTGGAAATGACTTTCTCAAGAACTTTTCCAGTGACTTCAAGTAAAGATATAGGCCTATAGTTCCCAGGTTGGTGAATGTCTTTATTGGGCTTAGCAAGAAAGATCATCCTAGCAGTCTTAAAAACAACTGGAAAATATCCTGAGGCCAAGATGGCATTAAAGATATTTACCAAGGACTGTTTGCAATTTCTAGGTAGGTACTTTATTTGTTTCATTGTTATTCCAGAGAGGCCAGGGGCTCTATTTCTCATTCTTCCAATAACCTGACTTATCTCTAGTAATGTAATAGGTCTAGTAAGCGGGTGGGTATCTTCAAGAGTTGAAGTATCGATGGTAGGTAGTGGTTGTAGATCATCCAAGTTCTCATCTCTCCATTCATTTACTAACTGATAATGATTATTATTAAATTGACGACTGTTATTATGAGAGAGAATTTTCTCCCATACTTCACCCATCAAATTAGCCTGGTCCTGTGGATCGTCAAGTTTAATTTCAACATCTTCATCATCTTCATCAGTGAAGGTATGAACTAAGTAGTTAGGAACCTTGTGCTTTCCCCCTAAAAGTTGTCGGATCTTACTCCAAAATTTTGCTGGTTCACGTTTATATTGATTAGCTTGAAGAACTAAAAATTTCCATATGTCTCGTTTGTGTTGACTAATCATGTTAATTAATTCTTGCCTTAATCGGTGCAATGTAGCTGCTGGTGGTTGTCTTGTTTGAAGATGCCTTCTACATTCTGCTTGATAATTTCTTAAAGTATCTCTAATTTCTCTAGTAGGTTTATATTGTTGGTATATCTTTGTGGAAGCTAATTGGCAAGTTGCATTGGTAGCTTCAATTATTCGATTGTGCAGGGACCTGATTGCATCATCAATTGCACTGGAAGGTAGATTTTCCAAGGACACAATTTCATCACCACCCAGATATGCCCTGAAGGGGTCAAATCCTAGGGTGTTAAGATTGGGTTTAGGAGTTACAGGTATTCTAAATGGAGAAGTTTGTAGTTGTATTATAACAGGGATATGGTCAGATCCTACATTTCCACCAGGAGATATACGACAGTGAAAGATGTCACAGTCTCTGTTTGTCAGTACAATATCTGGTGTTCCTGGATGAGGTCCAATGTACGATTTGAAGAATGGGCCTTGAAATGACAAGTTTCTAGCTGTCATGATATTAAAGAGTTGTTTTCCTTTTAAGTCACCCAGTGGAATACCAGCTCCACAGTTAAAGAGGGCAGGGTGATGAGCATTAAAATCTCCAGCTAAAATTGTTGGAATATTTCTGCTTAATATCCTATGTAGAGGAATTGACTCTATATATGGCTGTCTCGGGGGAAAATATCCAGTTCCTATTACTAGTTGTCCATGCGACGTTGTTAGTTCTATTGCAAGAATGTTATCCTCATCCACATGAATATTTTTAAATGTATATCCTAATTTAACCAGGATTGCTACACCACTAAACTGTCCTCTCGATTTCTCAACAGTACAGTATCCACGTAATTTAATATGTTGATCAACTCTTGCAGCTGTCTCGTTCAAAAGTATAACATCGGGATTGTAGTTATGTAGTTCAACCTCAAGAAGGTAACGGTTATTAAAGAAATGTTGAACATTAAGTTGGAAAATTGTAATCCCCATTATTGCTTATTCTTCGCTCGTACACTGCGTTCTGAACGCCTGCAAGTAATGTTATGTGTTGTATCTATACTATCCCTGCTGGACTCGTCAATAGGAGAAGGGAACTTTTGCGTGGATGCTTGTGTATTAACAATGCCATCATCTTCATCTTCACTAGAGGCAGTAATATTAACAGACTCATTAGAATCATTAGAATCGTTAGAGTCGTTAGAGTCATCATCATGAAACTGAGGTATGCTATACTCAGTTTCAGGAAGCAGAGGCTCGTGAGAGTTAATGGGAGACTGTGTAGGCTCCAAGGGAATATTAGATCGGCAAGGTGAGTTACCTTGGGGAAGTTCCTGTTCAACAGGATCAGCTACAATAGCGGGAGAGTAGGTTGTTTGGGTGAGGGGAGGATGGGGAAGGATGGGGGGATGGGGATGAGAGGGGTGAGCAAGCAAGCAAGTCACCGCCTTACCCTCTTGATGGGATGGGGCTCGAAGTGACTGCAAGCAAGTCTCCTCTCAGCTCTGGTGAAGAACTACTCAGGATAACCCAAGTAAATTCTCGAGCAACAGTGTTCAGAGTTGCTCAGCTGAAGAGCGGGAACGACGACGTCTTCTCTCCACGGTGGCTGGGCTGCGACTCTCGAATTGTCGAAGATTAAATTGGCCAGTATGTAATTCCCCAGATAGGGAGCCAAGGCCGCGTCACCACTCTTGGAAAAGACCCGGGCCGGGAGAATACCGGCGAATAAAAAAAAATGAGATTGTAAGTGAAGAGAAAATTTCAGAAGTCTTTGATCGATAAGTGGACGCAATATTAGAAACAAATTAAGACAAAATTACAAGACAGGGAAGGTTCGGGGTGGAATATAGATCATACTGAATAATTTAGTTCAGAGTACAACTCGAGTCATATATGGATTACCCGAAGAAGTTGAGAGGTAGACAATAAATTTTTGATCCTGAGATAGATGATGTGTGTACTGCGCGCTGTTTCCACATATAATTATCACAAAATGGGCAAGAATTGGTGTGATATATCCAAGCTTGTGAATAGTTGGGGAGGATGTCTTCACCATGCAAAAACTTCTATAGAAGAATTTTCCATTATTCGTGACAAGTTAGCATTGTTGGAAAAGAAAAATAAGGTTTCATTATATGTTTATCAGCTTAGCCAGGGTAAGGATGGGGTTTATGTGGCCAGGTGCCATAAGGGTAATAAGGAATTTAGGAATAATATCTCATAGTTGTTTAATGAAGTTACACAGGAGGAGTTAGTTTTAAACGAAGTTGGATGTAAGATCAACCAAACCCTCGTATTACCTCCACAAGAATCAACTGTCCATTTTAAAAATTATAGTCATGCCCATTCTAGCGAATATATATATGAGGTTATGATTTTGAAAGTTCTCTTGATCGTACATCCCCGGCAGTCAAAATTGAAGCACGACATAAAGCCATTGCTTATTGTTACGTAATATTTGATCGGGAAGAAACTGTGATTTCTGTTAAAGGTTACGAGGGGGAGAACACTGCCACAACTTTGTTTTAAATGTCAATAAAGAATGAGGTGGGATAAAGAGCAGAAGGTATTATGATATCGATATGAATGGGAAAGATGAAATGCGATTTGATTCGCAAAACACGTGTGAATTATGCTGTGTAACCTTCCTAGATGCAAAATCCAAGTATCGCCACCATGATCACAGGACACAATTCAGTAATTGTATCGGAGCACATTGTGTTCCTTGCAATCTGCAATGTAAAGATAAAAGAGATAGGCTATAAATGTTTAGTCATAACATATCCTATGATTTAGAGGTAATTTTAAAAGACTTAACCCTGGATAAATATGAAATTGTTGGTCATTCGAGACAAACACTTAAATTCTTAAAAGTAGACATTGGTTGTGTTAGATCTCAGGATTCTATGAGTTTGTTAAATGAAACTCTTTCCAGTTTAGCAGAACAGGATATTAAGGCAGGTAATCATTCTCAAGGACGCACCTAAGGAAGTGATCTCTTATTATGTAAAGGAAAACAGGTGCTGTGTTATGACTATATTGACAGTTTAAAAAAAATCCAGGAAACAAAGTTGCCAAGAGAAAATTTTTAAGTCATTGAGAAACAGTCACATTAGCCATGATGATTAAGACCATGTTGTGAAAGTTGTCCATTTGGGGGAAATACAAGACTTTACGTGATTACTTGATGTTGTTTCTCAAAACAGATGTGGGATTGTTAACTGATATCTTCATGAAGTGGCGTAAAACACTCAAAGATATTTATAATTTAGACATTAGTAATTATATCAGTTTACCCTCTTTCATTATGGATGTTTTTTTGTTAAAAATAAAAGTAAAATTAGATATGTTACATTCCCATGAATTACAGAACAGAACAGAGAACTCACAGGTAAGGACCCACGAGGGGCGAGGGGCAAGTGGGGACAGGGCGAAGAATAGACGGTGAGAGGAATGTCTTGAGTCGAAGAGAGGAGTCAGGACTAGACCCATCTGCTAAGCCTGGAGAAACACTGACGATGACGATGTAGAAGGCAACAGGAACTCTGCAGGTGCTGACTGCATCTTGCTGGATGGAGGAAAACTGCGACTTGATGGTGATAGGTGGCTGCAAGCGACAAGGAAGGAGCTTATTTTTGATTGGTCACTTCATAGTGACTTTGTGGTTACTTGGAGTTGTGACGTTGTTTTACGATGTGTACTGGAAATTGGAATTGAGTTCCCTTCTCAAGACGTTTAAATCGTTGTATAGGGATGATATCTATACGTGTTAGCAAGTGTCGTAAGTGGGACTCTTGAGATCGTTCTTCAATGTACTTTATAAGATTAGAAAGTTCAACTGTACGAGAAGAATCGGTGGTAAACTTGACTTTCTTTTGGATGAGGTGAGAGTGGAGTTCAGAAAGCAGCATATCTTGAGGATATTTTTCTGTAGTGTAAAAATTGATTCCAGGCCATGTACAGTATGTTTTTTCGTCTGTATCTTCATCTTCATTTTTTTTCTTGACGAGAGTCGTAACATGTTGGTTTTTCTTTCTTGTAGACGAATAGGAAGATGTTTCAGGTGGCAAGGCTTCTGATTGGTCGGTTTCAGTTGAGTAGTGGTGGTGGAGGCTTCTCATTGTACGTTGCTGGAGTGACGTCACTAGTTGTTGGTGGTGTTGGAACTACTGCAGCAGAGGTGTTGATTAAGTCCTTGGTGAATTTGAGAATTTCTTCAGAAGGTGGAGATGCTGGAAATGTGAATGATGGCATGCTATTTAATGCAAATAACTCGTTGATGGTAGAGTTAAAGGATCCAGGTACAGCCATGTTCTGCATGTGAGCGTATAGTAGACAATAGTGGATCTTCGTTACGTCACATGTTGGAGGAGTGATGGTGGTGGAGGCGGGCTGAGTAGATGCTTGAAGTAATTTTGTAGTGTCTGCTTGTAACTTTGCAATTGCGGCAAACGTTGGTGTGTTGTTAGTAGGTTTTTTATTTGCTGCATCTTGTGTTTTCTTCATAATATCCTTTCTTGTAGGACATTTTGCTGCCAGTGTATGGTGATCATTACTTTTGTAGTTTAAACAAGCTGGTTGTGTTGGAGCATCAGCGGTCCAGGAACTGAAGGTGTGTCCCTCACTACCACATGTAGGGCAGAACTTCTTGTCTTTTACTGGACATGCTTTGGTGGTGTGATGGTATGAATAACAGTTCCAGCAATGTTTGATGTAGTGGTATCTCTGCTTCTATGTAGGTGGGACTGATGTAGTAGTAGTAGACAGCAAGACCTTCGTTCAGAGCAGTGACAACCATGTTCACGTCGGTAAAGGTGACCTTGAGCATAGACGATGCATTCGGGATTTTGGTAATGCTGTCAACAGTAGCCCAAGTATTTTGAGTTTTTATAGATGACTTGAGTTCAGCAATTGGTTGAGAGGTCAAAATCTTATCCAGTTTTTTTAGGAATACTGATTTCCTTGCCCTGAGGGCAGGAGAAGATGTAACAGTAAACCCTTGAGCAGTAAGAGTAGTGGTGGCTTCTGTGGTGAGTAACTTCTCTGCTTCAGCATCATCGTGACACACAACAGTGAATGCTTCTTTGAGTGATAAAATAGAGTTGAATTTCACATGCAATGCTCCCTGCACAACAGTTGCAAGAGCAAGCTTCGTTGAATCATCAACGGTATCACTGTTTGGCTTGATCTTTATACGATTTGCGTTGCTCATTGTGCAAGTCAAGGCGAAGACGACGCTGGTAAAGGTTCCCCTCCCTAACGGGGATCGTAGGGAGACACAGTAAGTAGGGAGAGCTGCTATGACCTGCCAGGGCGAGAGTCAGAAGCAGAGGTGATCTCAAAGGGGGATTCAAACAATATACCAAGGCGGATAAATTCTAAATTAACCCCAGTTTTGATAGAGTGGGATGGGTACTCATATTGTATATCTTAACTTTAATTCACTGTGTACCAGTGTTATGGTTGAAGCTCTACCACACAATGGTACAAGAAAATTATCGGATGAAGAAAAGATTTGATTCCTTGATTTGTGGTTAACTAACGGATCCTGTGAGGGGATAAAGGTTATTATTGTATTGAATGTGACACCAAACCAGTGAATCCTGAGGTAGCTAGACGTACAGTGAACTTCCCTTGATATTATCACACATGAATATATCAGAACACATGTTATCTCCTTATTCTGAGTCTGTTTTGAAAAATGAAAGTAGAAAGATACCCAGATTTAATACGAAATTAGTGGCTGCCCATCTTCCACAGAAACATTATCTAGTGAGGTTGGAATTACTTCATCTTTTAATGGTTCTTGGGTTGGAGATAGAAAAGGTTCATGAAGTATATAAATATAATCAGGCAAAAACATTAGAGCCCTTCATTAGAACTAATATTGAATAACAAACTACTACACAATGCTCCATCAAGTTTAAGCTGACTAACAATGCCATTTACGGTAAATAATTACTTAATATCACAAAGTATGGTGAGACCTATAAATATATAAAGGATGAGAAAACATTTACTAGAGATGTCGGTGACCCCTTTTTAAAAAATATTAAGTATTTGATCCAAGACAAAGGGATTTGCATATTCACCAAACCGAAATTAACTGGTGATCAATCTTTTTGTTTCGTATTTTTATTATTGTATTATTTTTGGTATAAAGTCTTAAAATAGCATTATGGAGATGATATAAAACTATTGTACAGTGATACCGAGTCCTCGAATTGAACAGTGAACTGTTGGTATAATATATGAACTTTCAAATTTGAGTCATGATCATCCATTATATGATAACAGTAGGAAAGGTGAGTTAGGAGAATTGAAATCTGAAATGAGTTATAATATTAATGAGTTGGTTGCTCTAAAAGCAAAATTGTATTCTGTGAAGATCACTGGAAGAACAAGTAATGTCAGTAGAGACATTTACGGCCATTGTTAACTCATGGTGGTATAAAAATGTTTTCGGAAAAGTTTATAAAGAACTATTGAACTGTAAGTCTATTAGTAATGTCACAGGAGAGATATGTAGAGTAAAGATTAAAAGGAGAGGATTGTCGGTCTTTGATGATAAAAGGCATCACTTGAAAACCAAACATTCCTTGGCTTATGGACACCCTGATGGACACCCTGATGGACACCCTGATGGACACCCTGATGGACACCCTGATGGACACCCTGATGGACACCCTGATGGACACCTTGATGGACACCTTGATGGACACCCTGATGGACACCCTGATGGACACCCTGATGGACACCCTGATGGACACCCTGATGGACACCCTGATGGACACCCTGATGGATACCCTGATGGATACCCTGATGGACACCCTGATATTCCAGCATCTAAACACAGGAGACTAAACTAACTCCCCGCTGTGTTGTACATAACAGTTGTGAATATTCCACTATGATGTATGTAAAAACTGTGACGAAGTTGAAAAAAAGTTGTAAAAATGTGTGTACTGGAGAAAATGTATCTCTTTGATGTATTAAGTATCTTTTTGATGTATTATTTATCTTTTTGATGTATTATGTATCTTTTTGATGTATTATGTATTTTTTGGTGTATTATGTATCTTTTTGATGTATTATATATCTTTTTGATGTATTATTTATCTTTTTGGTGTATTATGTATCTTTTTGATGTATTATGTATCTTTTGTATTGAAATATGTAACAAATAAAAATTTGTGAAATTAATATGTGTATTCATTTACCACTTGTATTACCACTTATTTGCATTACCTCTGTATTGAAACATCTATATCTTAATAACTCTAAAAATGTGTAACTCCAGAGTACTAAAAACACGTAGGTGTTTAGCGCAAAATATGTTATCCAAAGTTAACACGCAATTTGGTGGTAAAGTATACCAGGGTATTACCTCTAAAAATTGGATCCCAGAGCTGTATTATGACATGTTGGTGTTTACCGTTTGAAATCAAACCATTTGGTGGTAAACCCTGACGGGCTGGGAAGTTTACCGTAGTGCCACATGTTGGTGTTTACCACAAGTGCGAATATTTACTTATATACGAATTCGAAAATCGCGGTAAAATTCATAGTAAGATATCTCCCCTATGGTAGAGGAAATATCTTAGTTTGAAAAATTGGGATAGACCCAAACATTGAAAAAAAAAATTGAAAAAATTGGCAACGCTCGAAAAAAATTAAAAATTTGGAAAATTTGGCATCACCTCCGACGAAAATTTTGGCAACACTCCCGGGAAATTTGGCAACCCACCATGAAATATGCCCTTAGGGGGTAGCGAGCGGGGTCACGTGGAGGAACATAAAAAAATGGGAAAGGGTGGCCGAGGGAGGCGAAAGGGAGTTCAAAAAAAAATGAGGGGGCGGATCCCCCATTCAAAAAAAATTCCTTGCTCTGGTAATTTCTCTACGACTCCTTGTTTTGAAAGCTTGCAATATATACTTAGTGTATAGTAAATTCCCATCTCAAACACGCTGCTTATTGAGATTTTCCTATAATTTCTTTGTTTTACCTTGGAGATAAATCTTTCTGTAATATTTAACTGTTGTCTGAGAATGTGATTATCACTTAATATTATAGGGCGAAAGTCTCCATTTATAGCTAAAATAGAGACTTTCATCATTATATTATTAAATGTCAATATATAAAATATACCATGGTATTACTACTACTATTTTTGTTATTATCGATATCGATGATTATTTTAGTTATTATTAAGTTAAGTAGGATTTCTTATATACATAGAGAATAAACAAAACGTCAGGAAACCATCAGTATTGTTCACTTGTTTAAGTCAAGCTTACTGACGTTTGGGTCACGTGATCCAACCAGATGACGGGTCAACAGACGGGTCAATAGACTGGCAGACTGACAGTCTGCTCCCTGATCTAGCCCTGACTACCAGACTGGCAGTGAAGCAGTCTGCTCCCTGATCTAGCCCTGACTACCAGACTGGCAGTGAAGCAGTCTGCTCCCTGATCTAGCCCTGACTACTGATCACATATTTGTTCTCCCTTAGATTCACTCAGTTTGAATTTTCTTGAGAATTAGAGTTAAGAGTTGGCTGCTAGTTCACTCAGTATTGTACAGAAGACTGATTTATTCACATTCTCGGGCACTCGAGCAGTCTTTAGAGATATATGTTTTCAGAAAAAATCTTGGTGTCTATCTTCCTCGTGACAAAATTCAGAGATGTTGTTAAATTTATGCAGTTGGTTTTAAGACATTGTCTTGTTGAGATAAAGACTTCGATGTTTGTGAAGATTCAAATTGTAAAGTGTTAAAAGATTAGTCTTCATCCTTAATGTGATATTTTCATATGACTTAACTATATATATATATATATATATATATATATATATATATATATATATATATATATATATATATATATATATATATATATATATATATATATATATATATATATATATACTCACCTAGTTGAGGTTGCAGGTGTCGAGTCCGAGCTCCTAGCCCCGCCTCTTCACTGATTGCCACTAGGTCACTCTCCCTGAACCGTGAGCATTATCATACCTCTGCTTAAAGCTATGTATGGATCCTGCCTCCACTACATCGCTTCCCAAACTATTCCACTTACTGACTACTCTGTGGCTGAAGAAATACTTCCTAACATCCCTGTGATTCATCTGTGTCTTCAGCTGCCAACTGTGTCCCCTTGTTACTGTGTCCAATCTCTGGAACATCCTGTCTTTGTCCACCTTGTCAATTCCTCTCAGTATTTTGTATGTCGTTATCATGTCCCCCCTATCTCTCCTGTCCTTCAGTGTCGTCAGGTTGATTTCCCTTAACCTCTCCTCGTAGGACATACCTCTTAGCTCTGGGACTAGTCTTGTTGCAAATCTTTGCAATTTCTCTAGTTTCTTTACGTGCTTGGCTAGGTGTGGGTTCCAAACTGGTGCCGCATACTCCAATATGGGCCTAACGTACACGGTGTACAGGGTCCTGAACGATTCCTTATTAAGGTGTCGGAATACTGTTCTGAGGTTTGCTAGGCGCTCATATGCTGCAGCAGTTATTTGGTTGATGTGCGCTTCAGGAGATGTGCCTGGTGTTATACTCACCCCAAGATCTTATTCCTTGAGTGAGGTTTGTAGTCTCTGGCCCCCTAGAGTGTACTCCGTCTGCGGTCTTCTTTGCTCTTTCCCAATCTTCATGACTTTGCACTTGGTGGGATTGAACTCCAGGAGTCAATTGCTGGACCAGGTCTGCAGCCTGTCCAGATCCCTTTGTAGTTCTGCCTGGTCTTCGATCGAGTGAATTCTTCTCATCAACTTCACGTCATCTGCAAACAGGGACACCTCAGAGTCTATTCCTTCCGTAATGTCGTTCACAAATACCAGAAACAGCACTGGTCCTAGGACTGACCCCTGTGGGACCCCGCTGGTCACAGGGGCCCACTCTGACACCTCGCCACGTACCATGACTCGCTGCTGTCTTCCTGACAAGTATTCCCTGATCCATTGTAGTGCCTTCCCTGTTATCCCTGCTTGGTGTAGGTTTGTGACATAGGATTTCCCGTCCCTGAAACCATGTTGGCTGCTGTTGATGAGATCATTCCTTTCTACGTGTTCCACACTCTTCTCCTGATAATCTTCTCCATGATTTTGCATACTATACATGTCAGTGACATTGGTCTGTAATTTAATGCTTTATGTCTGTCTCCTTATTTAAAGATTGGGACTACATTTGCTGTCTTCCATGCCTCAGGCAATCTCCCTGTTTCGATAGATGTATTGAATATTGTTGTTAGGGGTACACATAGCGCCTCTGCTTCCTCTCTCAATACCCATGGGGAGATGTTATCTGGCCCCATTGCCTTTGAGGTATCTAGCTCACTCAGAAGCCTCTTCACTTCTTCCTCGGTTGTGTGCACTGTGTCCAGCACATGGTGGTGTGCTCCACCTCTCCGTCTTTCTGGAGCCCCTTCTGTCTCATCTGTGAACACTTTGAATCTCTTGTTGAGTTCCTCACATACTTCACGGTCATTTCATGTTGTCTCACCTCCTTCCTTCCTTAGCCTGATTACCTGGTCCTTGACTGTTGTTTTCCTCCTGATGTGGCTGTATAACAGTTTCGGGTCAGATTTGGCTTTCGCTGCTATGTCGTTTTCATATTGTCTTTGGGCCTCCCTTATGTTTTCATATTGTCTTTGGGCCTCCCTTATCTGCGCATATTCGTTTCTGGCTCTACGACTGCTCTACTTATTCTCCTGGGTCCTTTGCCTTCTATATTTCTTCCATTCCCTAGCACACTTGGTTTATGCCTCCCTGCACCTTTGGGTAAACCATGGGCTCATCCTGGCTTTTTCATTATTCCTGTTACCCTTGGGTACAAATCTCTCCTCAGCCTCCTTGCATTTTGTTGCTACATATTCCATCATCTCATTAACTGGCTTCCCTGCCAGTTCTCTGTCCCACTGAACCCCGTTCAGGAAGTTCCTCATTCCTGTGTAGTCCCCTTTCTTGTAGTTTGGCTTCATTCGTCCTGGCCTTCCTGCTTCTCCCTCCACTTGTAGCACTACTGTGTATTCGAAGCTTAAAACCACATGGTCACTGGCCCCAAGGGGTCTTTCATATGTGATGTCCTCGATATCTGCACTACTCAAGGTGAATACTAAGTCCAGCCTTGCTGGTTCATCCTCTCCTCTCTCTTGTAGTGTCCCTTACGTGTTGGTACATGAAGTTTTCCAGTACCACCTCCATCATCTTAGCCCTCCATGTATCTTGGCCCCCATGCGGGTCCAAGTTCTCCCAATCGATCTCCTTGTGGCTAAAGTCACCCATGATCAGGAGCTTTGCCCTGCATGCATGAGCTCTTCTGGCCACTGTAGTCAGTGTGTCAACCATCGCTCTATTGCTCTCGTCGCACCCTTGCCTTGGCCTCCTGCTATTCTGTGGTGGGTTATACATCACTGCTATTACCACCTTGGGACCTCCAGAGTGAAGCGTTCCCGCTATGTAATCACTTTCTTCTCCGCTGTCTCCTCTCTCCAGCTCATCAAAATTCCAGCGATTTTTGATCAGCAATGCCACTCCTCCACCCCCCCTGATCCCTCTGTCTTTTTTCAAGATTTGGTATCCCGTTGGAAAGATGGCATCTGTTATCATACCTGTAAACTTGGTTTCTGTGAGAGCTATGATGTCCGGTGATGCCTCTTTAACTCTTTCATGCCACTCCTCCCACTTATTTGTTATTCCGTCAGCGTTTGTGTACCATACCTTCAGTTTCCTTTCCAACACTGTGGTTTGGGGGCCCTGTGAGGGTGGGAGACCTGGTAGCATACTGTAGGATTCTATAGCTCGGTGTTGGGTGGAGGCTGTGGGTATGGATTGTAGTGTGTGTTGGGATGGTGTGATAGGTTGTATGGTTCTGAGAATAGTTGTGTGTGTGCTTGCCCTTGCTGTTCTGTTCTGCTCTGACTGACCTCTGCTGGTTCCATCCTTGTCTCTTTTCCTAGCTCCTTTCGCTTTTTTGTCCTCTCCCTCAGCTGCTGTCGTTCTGATTGTGTTCTGTCTCTGTCTAGGAACACCCTCTTGTACTCTTCCGAGTATTTCAACCGTGGTTTCTCTTGGAGGATCCTGTTCCGCACTGTTTCCGTCCTGAGAATCAGCTTGATTGGTCGGTTTCTCCCCTTCGAGTACCCCCCTATTCTGTGTGTGTGTGTGTGTGTGTGTGTGTGTGTGTGTGTGTGTGTGTGTGTGTGTGTGTGTGTGTGTGTGTGTGTGTTAATGTTGCAGTTTAAAAACTGTAGTGTAAAGCACCCTTCTGGCAAGACAGTGATGGAGTGAATGATGGTGAAAGTTTTTCTTTTTCGGGCCACCCTGCCTTGGTGAGAATCGGCCAGTGTGTTAATAATAAAAAAAAAATAATATAAATATATATATATATATATATATATATATATATATATATATATATATATATATATATATATATATATATATGTATATATATCAAATTCTTTACTTAAAGTTTCCTTAAAATAAAACTATTGTACATACAATATTAAGCTATAATATTATGTATTCAAATACTTTAAAATTAAACATAATAAGATTTTAATATTAATGGATTGAGTTTCTTAGTAAAAAATATATTAAACCGGCTTTAGATCCAATACCTTGTTGCCTGAGACGAGGAATATTTGAAATAGACCAAATTCTGAAGTTGTTTATAAAATTCCAAGGAATAAAAAATTGCTCTAAACCCCTTACTGGCAACATTCTTAAACTAAATAAGAATGATTATTGTGTCTTTGTTTATTATCGTACAGGTTGTGTCTACGATCATTTATTCAGTTCCTACAGTATGTTCACTGTATATTTCTTATAACGTAGTATTTCCTCTGCTAAATAGGAATATCATGTGAAGGTCGCTTCCTTCATGCCTGTATAGTGCTCTTCTGATAGAGTAGACAGTTATCCCTTTAATGCCCTCCACGATGCTCCCAACTTAGGCGATATTTTCTAAAGGCGCACTATAGAGCTGCCGCCCTAACCCTCAGATAATAGGCAGCCATTACAGCAGCCGCTGGAGGTGCCTCGTAACTTCAAAAGATCTTCGTATTAACTGCTTTTGACAGATTTAAGATAAATTGTTCATTAAAATGCTAAAAGTAATTCCATAAATATATATAAACGATCAAACAGCTTTATATACAAGAATATGCGCCACAAGTCTCTCTCCGGCGCACTTCTGCAAATCACATCTCAACAGCACAGTGGATGGTAATGAGCTCCATAGTATAATGACACCGTCCTCTTTCATAGTCTAGCAGAACAATATTCACCATGTTATGTGCCACAGTCTTACTTGTCAGTTGCTTGGTATGACCATTATTTATTTTCTCAAAAATAATTTAGAAAACATTTTCAGAGTTGTTTTTAATGCATTCCATCTTAATGCATTTTATTAATTCACTTCTTTCCCACCAATGATAATTTTATGTTATTATGGCTCATTTGAACTTTTTTTTCTGTATACAAATAACCAGCACATGTGAGAGAAACTTATGACGACATCTTGGACAATAACCTACTTACACAGAACCCAGAAAGGAAGGGAGCCAGTATATATATATGTACTACTGCTGCTACCACCACTACTACTACTACTACTACTATTTCTACCTCTAATATTACTACTACTATTTCTACTTCTACTACTACTATCTCTACTTTCTTCATATTATTTCTATCACCTGTCTGGTGTCCCCACCTCATCTGGTATATATACTGGCTCCCTTCCCTTCGTGTTTCTGACGACTGAAGCGTCGTCATAGCTTTCAGTCTCATATTTCAAGTCTATTTGTGTATTGTTTCATTCATGGTATTGTCATGTTATTCTTTTTACTTTTTATCTGTCTTCATTCATTTGATTTCTTCTCTACCCAAATCGTCTTCATCGGTATTTTTGTCTCTGAGAACCTTTAAAGATGTGATCACATCCCTTCTGGGTTTCTAAGGGATGTACTGTAAGATCTAACTTTCTTTACTATTTTTCGTGTCTCAACCCTTCTTAGCTCTGGAAGAAATGTAACAAACCTTGAACTTTTCCAAAATTTTTATTCTGCTTTTTGTGACAAGGGTTCTATACAGGCGCTGTCTCCTCTAGTCTTATTTATGGCACGTGCGTTGATTAGACGGATACACCAATATTTACCAGCTCTGTATATGTCACCGGCACTGATGTTGCTTTTATATCGGATCATCAGCAGCTAAAGTAATCAGAGAATGAGCCTCGATTTTTGAGGGGATACGTGCTTCTAAAGTGAAATATTTGGTGTGATGCTCACAACTATATCAGCCACATCAGCCTTGGGAAAACGATGGCAGGTAATATTTGCTGCTGAGAAAGCACAAATGGTGATGGCCTCTCTTGCACTAAGGAATATCTATCTTTCTGCTTCTTATCTCATCCGCTAAATCCTGCATTTGTTGAGATGGTATTATAATACACACTTGTTGGTCAGTCACTTAGGACGTACGTATCTTCCTGTGCATTGTTGCTGTCTGCTTCTGTCCTTATCCCATTCCTTTATTTATGATCCTGTTAAAATAAAGACATGACAAAGAATATAATATTGCAACTCATAAAAAATAAAATACGAGAAGGAAAGGGTCACTGCACATATTTTAAAATACAAAATAGAAACCGTAAGGAGGAAGACAGAGTACTCAGAGAGGAAACCAAGAAACTGAACCACTACTCACCTTTCCTTCCACATTCCTATTCTCAGCCAATCATTAGCTCAATCGTCCACAGCATTATCAGGCGATAAGTCATATAAATAGTAAGTTTTGGTTCTAAAAGTTAATGAAAGATGTGTCATGCTACAAGTATGTTATATTATATTTGGCTTGATTATTTGGTGAAGGAAATACAAGACATATAACTTATGTTGTGTTGTGCTGCTCCACTATTTATTAATTTACAACAAGATGTGCAGGCTATTCTACACCTGTGTTGGTAATAAAAGAACTTGCAAACAAAATGAGGAAATATATATGAAATTGAAAACAAGAGAAAAATGATTGTAGAGATGTTATCATCTTAAGACGGGAACAAGACTGTTCTGGAGAAACACAATACAATAATGTCTCTTGACACACCTAATACCTACAAAAGACAAAGTGAAGAAAAACGTTTAAAGAACTGAACATTACGAGAGTAACACGCTCGTAAACGGTCTCAAACTGAGTACTTAAAGTAAGGTTAGATGTCTCATGCAATCAGCTATGATTAATGGATTTAGCGCTTCTGTTTTATAATAATAATAATAATAATAATAATAATAATAATATTATTATTATTATTATTATTATTATTATTATTATTATTATTAATTTCAGGAAAATTAACGTAGTAAAATGATGTTAAATTGAAGAAGTCGAGAAGGTGTTGTGATGACTCCTGACAGCTGGTGTTGTGATGATGGTTCCTGACACAGTTGGTGTTGTGGTGATGGTTCCTGACACAGCTGATGTTATGGTGACAGCAACTGACACTGTTGGTGTTGTGGTAACGGCTCCTGACACAGCTGATGTTGTGGTGGCGGCAAATGACACAGCTGATGTTGTGTTGACGGCAACTGATATAGCTGGTGTTGTGGTGATGATTCCTGACACAGTGTTGTGGTGATGGTTCCTGACACAGTGTTGTGGTGATGGTTCCTGACACAGTTGGTGTTGTGGTGATGACTCCTCACAAAGCTGGTGTTGTGGAGATGACTCCTCACACAGCTGGTGTTGTGTGAATTTCTAATTATATTCGTAAAAGTTACTTGAAAATTCGCAAAATTAACCAGAAGGACAACGAAACTAGTCGGAGAGACAAGGAACTCTAGCAAGAGAATAAGAACCACCTCACTGTTTACAGAAAATCTCAAACACATCAACTTGTGTCAATCATTTCAGCAATCAGTAAATAAGTTAAGAAAAGAACAGTATCTAGTATACTCTTAAGATATTCAGGGATTTGCTGCCCAAGCCGTTTAGAGCAAAAACTTTCCACTATAAACCAACAGATCAGAAAAGCGATATACTGTGTTCGTGTGTATGTCTGGTGTATAGTATTATGGTTGTTTATATCTTTCTGGTGTTACACAACGTTAACAATACTAACAACACTGTCTCTTTCTGCACCTTGTCATATGACTTTTTAAATCTATAAGTACAAGAGGCTAATACTTTTCTTGATACAAGTTTCACTACGAACTTCTGTTTAGAAGAGGAAACTTCATTCGACGTTTCGCTTTGTTCTGAATCTTCATCAAGCAGATAATTATTCGGTACAGAAAGAGACGTTATCTTAAGCTCTCTTTCCATTTTTTTAATTAATTGTGAATTATTCCAGCCAAGACATTGCGACTTTTGTTGACCACTTTGTTTAATGTAAATACTATGTCCACTATGTCACTTTTCAATTTCTAATTCAATTTTTTCTTAGTTAATCGTACTTTGGGCATAAAAATTACAAGATGATTTGTAGCACAAGGACACAGAGGAAGGAAGGAAACTTAACATAGATAATTTCTCACTTGGAGACCAAATCTGAGACATATATAGGTGGAGAGAGAACTGTAGGTGAGGTGGGTGACTGATACATGTGAATAATTGTAAAGGTTTACTCGTGGAGTTTGCCAAACATGGGTTAAGGTCAGGGATGTTTTTAGTGGTCAGGGCCTCCATCCATTTGCATTGATTTGATATAAACCTGCAGTGAGCGAAACGTTTTGACAGTAAATCTTTTTCTGCACCTGCGGCTTTTGTTCAAAATTATGGACAGTGGGATCTGTGTCGAGCACAACGCTAAACTCACGTTCACAAACACACAAAGTTTTGTTTACTTCTTGCATTTGGTAACGCTGTGTTTTCAGACCTAAATTCTAGGAGCTGAGACCTGGGTCTTGTGACCCGAGACTTGGGAATTGAAACCTTGGACCTTGGACCTGTAGTCAAGAATATTTTGGTGAATAAGTATAGAAAACCAGTCTCTTGAGAATGTGAGTGAATTTGTTATGCAAGGATACAAAGGAGAGAGAAAGAGAGAGAGAGAGAGAGAGAGAGAGAGAGAGAGAGAGAGAGAGTCGTGGTAACGCTGCATTAGCAGTATGGGGTATGGGAATGAGTGTGACTTCTGGATGAATAAGTGAACCAGTCCCCTCGGATGTTTGAAGTGCAAATAACAACAGTGATAGAAGAGGGGAGCAGCAAGGGTAGAAACAACAGTACAACAGTAGTAACACAGCGCTCTTAGTGGTGTTGACAGTGTCAATAACCAACAGTGGTAAACACATCACTGGTAACACAGTGCTCTCATTGGTGCTGACAGTGACAATAACCAACAGTGGTAAACACATCACTGGTAACACAGTGCTCTCATTGGTACTGACAGTGACAATAACCAACAGTGGTAAACACATCACTGGTAACACAGTGCTCTCATTGGTGCTGACAGTGACAATAACCAACAGTGGTAAACACATCACTTTTAGCACAGTGATCTCAGTGGTGCTGACAGTGACAATAATCAACAGTGGTAAACACATCACTGGTAGCACAGTGTTCTCAGTGGTGCTGACAGTGACAATAATCAACAGCGCTCTTAGTGTTGACAGTGACAATAACCAACAGTGGTGAACACATCACTGGTAGCACAGTGTTCTCAGTGGTGCTGACAGTGACAATAATCAACAGTGGTAAACACATCACTGGTAGCACAGTGTTCTCAGTGGTGCTGACAGTGACAATAATCAACAGTGGTAAACACATCACTGGTAGCACAGTGCTCTCAGTGGTGCTGACAGTGACAATAACCAACAGTGGTAAACACATCACTGGTAACACAGTGCTCTCAGTGGTGCTGACAGTGACAATAACCAACAGTGGTAAATGCATCACTGGTAGCACAGTGTTCTCAGTGGTGCTGACAGTGACAATAACCAACAGTGGTAAACACATCACTGGTAGCACAGTGATCTCACTGGTGCTGACAGTGACAATAATCAACAGTCGTAAACACGTCACTGGTAGTACAGTGATCTCAGTGGTTCTGACAGTGATAATAACCAACAGTGGTAAACACATGACTGGTGTTGATGGAAGATAGACAGTCAAACCTGGGTTGTAATAGCCTTAGAGTTACGTGCTTAAATTTCTTCATTTTCATAACAGAGGCCTACATAATGGGTGGATCGACACCATGCCCAGCTCTTCTAGGGTAGGGTAGGTGCCTGAGCCAGAGCTTGCAGCTCACAAGACTGTCGTTCCCATTAGCCCCTTTGGGGCGGGGATAGCAGACCAGAGAGGCCTAGCTTCTCCCTACGAGCCCCGTGATGGCGGGGAATGTGGCTAGGGCTGGGGACAGTTGCTCTCAACGATGTGGAGGGGGTACTAGTGTCTCCTCCCATAATAATATCTTTATTTACTACAAGTACATGTACAAGGTATACAGTCCTAGCTGACAACAATGACATACTACTATATAGAAAGTCCCTTGTTATGCTCCGCATTTCGGTACATTTCGGGCAAATTAGGTCAGTGTCCCAGGATGCGACCCACACCAGTCGAATAACACCCAGGTACCCATTTTACTGATGGGGAACATAGACAACAGGTGGAAAGAAACACGTCCAATGTTTCTACTCTGGCTGGGAATCGAACCCAGACCCTCGCCGTGTGAAGCGAGAGCGTTAGCCACCAGGCCACCAGAGCCCATGGGAGACTTAGGTCTCAGACACTCCCTAGACAAGGAGCCAAGGCCGGGCCACCACTTGGAAAAGGTCCGGGCCAGGAGGATACCGGCGTATCAACAACAACAAGAAGCCTACCGAATGTCACTAATATTTGAAAAGCTGATTCTAAATGTAATATCGCTTTTTCTATATAACGTAATTATATTTAATAGGTAAATATTATTTATTTTTATTTTTCACTGCTCGTCTGTAATCTTTGTTGACTTCCGCCCAATAGATGGGCATGAGGCACGTAATATAAAACACCCACACACACACACACACACATGGTACTGGAAAACCTCATGCACCAACATGTTAGGGACACTACCAGAGAGAGGGGAGGATGAACCAGCAAGACTGAACCCTGTGTTCACCCTGAGTAGCTCAGACATCGAGGACATCACATATGAAAGATCCCTGGGAGCTAGTGACCACTTGGTTCTGAGCTTTGAATAAATCGTAGAGCTACAAGTGGAGAGGGTAACAGGAGTAGAAAGGGAAAAGCCAAAACATAAAAGGGGGGACTACACAGGTATGAGGACCTTTCTGCAGTAGGTTCAGTGGGAGAGAGAGTTGGAAAGTCAGTAAACGAAATGATGGAATACGTAACAACACATTGCAATGACGCAGAGGAAAGGTTTGTTCATAAGAGTAACAGAAATAATGGGAAAACCAGAAGGAGCCCTTGGTTTACGCGAAGGTGTAGGGAGGCAAAAACTAAGTGCGATAGAGAATGGAAAAAGTGGAGAAGGCAAAGGACTCAGGAAAATAAAGACATTAATCGACGAGCCAGAAACGAGTATGCAGAGATAAGGAGGGAGGCCCAGCGGCAGTACGAAAACGACATAGCATCGAAAGTCAAGTCTGACCCGAAATTGCTTTACAGACATATCAGGAGGAAGACAACAGTCAAGGACCAGGTAATCAGGATGTGGAAAGAAGGTGGGGAGCTCACAAGAAATGACCAAGAAGTATGTGAGGAGCTCAATATGAGATTTCAGGAAGTATTTACAGTGGAGGCTGAAGGGACACTGACAAGACAAAACAGTGGCGTACACCAACAAGGGTTATACAAACAAACGTTGGATGAAATGCACACAACCCGGGAGAAAGTGAAGAAGCTCCTAAGTGACCTTGATACCTCAAAGGCGGTGGGATCGGAGAGCATCTATCCGTGGGTCCTTAGAGCAGGAGCAGAGACATTGTGTGTGCCACTAACCACAATCTTCAACACATCCCTTGAAACTGGGAAACTACCTGAGGTATGGAAGATGGCAAATGCAGTTCCTATTTTTAAAAAAGGAGACAGAAAAGAGGCACTAAACTACAGACCAGTGTCACTGTCGTGTATAGTATGCAAAGTCATGGAGAAGATTATCAGGTGGAGAGTGGTGGAGCACCTGGAGCGGAACAAGATTATAAGCGACAGTCAGCACGGGTTCATGGAAGGCAAATCCTGTGTCACAAACCTACTAGAGTTTTATGACAAGGTAACTGAAGACATGAGAGGGAGAGGTGGGTTGACTACATTTTCTTGGACTGCAAGAAGGCCTTCGACACAGTTCCTCACAAGAAATTAGTACAGAAGCTAGAGGATCAGGCACGTATAACAGGTAGGGCACTGAAATGGATCAGAGAACACCTAACAGGGAGGCAACAGCGAGTCGTGGTCCGTGATGAGGTATCACAGTGGGCACGAGTGACGAGCTGGGTCCCACAGGGGTCAGTCCTGGGACCAGTACTATTCTTGGTATATGTGAATGATATGACGGAAGCGATAGACTCAGAAGTGTCCCTCTTTGCAGATGATGTGAAGTTAATGAGGAGAATTAAATCAGATGCGGATCTGACAGGTCTAGAAAGAGACCTGGACAGGCTGGCCGCGTGGTCCAGCAACTGGCTCCTAGAATTTAACTCCGCCAAATGCAAAGTCATGAAGATCGGAATACGGCAAAGAAGACCGCAGACAGAGTATAGGCTAGGCGGCCAAAGACTGCAAACCTCACTCAAGGAGAAAGATCTAAGGGTGAGTATAATACCGAGTACGTCGCCAGAAGCACACATTAACCAGATAACTGCTGCGGCATATGGGCGCTTGGGAAACCTGAGAATAGCGTTCCGGTACCTCAGTAAGGAATCGAAAGGCCCATACTGGAGTACGCAGCACCAGTTTGGAAAGGTTTGCAACAAGGCTAGTTCCAGAGCTATGGGAAATGTCCTACGAAGAAAGGTTAAGGGAAATCGGTCTGACAACACTGGAGGACAGGAGGGTCAGGGGAGACATGATAACGACATACAAAATACCGCGTGGAATAGATAAGGTAGACAGAGACAGAATGTTCCAAAGAGGGGACACAGAAACAAGGGGTCACAATTGGAAGCTGAAGACTCAGACGAGTCACAGGGATGTTAGGAAGTATTTCATCAGTCATAGAGTCGCCAGGAAGTGGAATAGCCAAGCAAGTGATGTAGTGGAGGCTGGAACCATACATAGCTTGATGACGATACATGACAAAAATATTTGCCCAGCCAATTTTTGAATGCCACCCAAGAAATAAGCTCCGTTAACCCTATCCAATCATATGCAAGTCCCACTCAAATCCAACCCCTCTCACTCATGCATTTATCCAACTTAAATTTGAAACTACCCAAGGTTTTAGCCTCAATAACCCAACTGGGTTAGGATAGGAAGCAGAGAAGGAGGACACATGGACCAGGGGAAGACTTCGATGCAAGATTACCGAGTGTAGGATAGGACGTGGGGAAGGGAGAATAACTGAGATAGAACTTTTATTACCAGATGTTCTTGGTAAGATCTGTTCTGAACTTACAGTTGATTTGGTGATAGTAGAGACCATGTCAGCAGTTTACTGTGTCAATAATGAGGATCTCGGGGAAAATGAGCTTCCTCTGGTTATTGTTGTCCGAAGGAATTTCTACGGTTATAGATTTTCATACCGGTGCTGTATTTGTAATTTAAGTATGAAAGTTGTAGAAGATACTGATTTGTGGACGGGGTGAGTATGTTCCTTTTCATTCATCATATATTGAAAACCACTGTATTGGCTTCGATATTGTTGCTTGTCATTGTTATATTCTTTGTTGCTTTCTCCAAATCAGGAAATTTTAATATAATAAAAAGTGTGATTTCTGTATTAAATAGATATGAGTAACTTGTTGGAAAAGTTAAATTTATTAGGTCTAAAAAAGTAAAAAGGAAATAACCAGTTGAGCTTGATAAGTCAGATAACTTTCCAACAAATGCAAAAATATGGAACTGTATGAACTGGATCAGTAGTAAATTGCATTATTTTGCTAAGTTTTTGAAGATTGATGTGATATATTTCTGTCAAGGTCTTCACTATATATATTTAATCCAGGTTCGGAGTCGCTTATTGTTTGGGAAGGAATATTAAATCTAATAAAGCCCCTAGTTTCAAAATGAATAAATATCTTGTTTTTGTCCACGATGCTGGATTGATTTGGCTTATTTTCCTTTCCTAGATAATGTGACTGATGATCGTAAGACAAAAGAAATGGCTCAGCCAGCGATACATTTTTTGTCATTGTGATATTTTTGGAAATAAAATAATAACAGTGCGTTAGGAGTCCAAAATTCCGATTGGCAATCATTTAATATTTAATATTAGGACAGATAAAATATTAAGGGACAATGTGAGAGCTGTGTAGCGCTGCAGTTGTGGTGTGTCAAGTCTGTAGCATCAGGAGGACGAATGGTTATGAATGTTTTTTCTTATATTCCAGGGGAAAAAACATAATTTACAGGAGGGGAAGACGCGTGTAAAAAGTTTACTCGGTGTGAGGTATCATGTCGTCCATGGTACTCTCTACACTCAAGGAGTTCAGAGTGGTAAACAAGGGAGATCAAAATATAACTGTAGGAAGCTCCAATAATAAGGGGTTGAGGTATGCAACGTAGAGGAAAAGCGTCACCGCTTTTCTTCTACGTTACGATGCAAAATATGGTCACTTAGGGATTGCGAAATTTATCAATAACGTGATGATTGATAGCAAGAAGTTGTTCGCTGAGAATACAGTTTATGAAGCGTTAGAAAGTGCTTCTTCCAAATCTGGAATTATCCCGGTCGAGTTATCTGATAAAAGTGATGGCTAATGTTGACCTGTTCTTGAAGTGAGGTGAAGGCGAGTCAGTGGTGCTTCCTCCCTTACTCCCCATATGGGGTAGGAGAGTTTTTAGAGAGGTCAAGTATCATGAAATTAGAAGATATAATAGCCAGCCCCAAGCTTTTTCTAGACGCTTAGAACAGGTCATGTGGCTTGAGAAAATACATTTCTCATTGGATACTATATATGTATATGGATTGCTATTATTCTGTATAACCTTTTTAATAAAAAAAAATTGAATGTGCTCTTAGTCCGTTTAAATGTACTCCTCTGGGGTACTCGAGTGTTCCCAAGGGAACTCCGAAGTATCTTGTCCTAAGTATTGTCTACTATCCTTCTCAGTGCCGTCAATATGCCTTACTTGGGAATCTTCTATGCCTTTCCGATAATATTTCTACGATCCAAATTTCTACTAATACCCTTTAACTCCTACCTATGTTATCCCGTAATCTTTAATGCCTGTCACTGTATGGTACAGTAACAGCTAAACGCGTTATATAAACAGCCACAACTGACTTAGTATGAAGTTTTGGTGGGTCGACACAGGTCGAACGTCACCATTCCATCATGAAACATCTGACATAATGAGCAATCCTGAGATTTTGTATAGAATTGTTTAAAATTGTTTATAATAGACTACTAAATAGCTATCGAACTTGTATAATCAATAATTTGAGTTATTTACTGTATTTTTTTCATGTTTCAAGAGAGAAGATTCAATTATGTTTCTTTCCATGACAGTCATGTTTCATGGGCAATCATGTTTCATGGAAAGAAACATAATTCAATCTTCTCTCATGAAACATGAAAATAATAAAGTATATAACTCGACTTATGGGTAATACTAGCTAGATAGCTGTTTAGTAGAGTCTATTGTACACAATCTTAAACAACAATGCTCATGATGCCAGGTAGTTTCATGAGCAATCCTGTCAAGTGTATATGTTTGTGTTTCCTAACACTTTACACGGGTTACTTAAGAACCGTTACATTTTCAAGTACCAGAGACACATCTGAATCATCTGGGATGTAGGAGCATGTAAGTACGTAACAGTGAGTGTACATAACTGAGCAGTTTAACCTTCCTCGTCTCCCATAAGATCTTCCATATCCGGTTTTGTAGCCATAAATGATACGCAACACATTGGCTGGTGCAACTGGGGCTATTATTATGCCGGTTGCTGTCAGTCTCCAACTCCATTCAAAGGAAGGCATTTCACTGCCAGTACACAGGTGCACAGTATGATAGGTGTGGTATAAATAAAATTTGGTTGATACGCTTGTAGGTGGCAGTGATTCTATATTTAACAATACATGACAATAAAAATGCTTTCAAATGAGCTGATGCTAGGAACCTTTACCCTTGTAAAACCCTGTCTTAAGAAAAGAAAAAGAAAAAAAAGTACAAAGATGCTTTACCGACTTATCGACTGTAAATAATGTGGAACTGTTCATCCAGTGACTTTGCTCTCTCGTATCTATATATCCACAGAACAAAAGCTTCCCCAGCTGGTGCTATTTCTTCATGTGTATTGTTTGGTAACCTTAATGTTTTCATTGCGGTCCATTCTTCGCCAGAGCTGATGACATTTAATTACCCTTCCATCAGATGACAGAGGTTGTCTTAATCACTGATACCATGCACAAACACGAGATGGTCCATGACTTTGGTAATGGCCGATTGTTTTTCCTGTATACTGTAGAGTTAAATTGGGTTTCGGATGTAGAGAATTTGGATATTTGCGTTTGGGGGCTTGTGATACTCGTTGAGACAGACTATGAGGTCAGAGTGACCGGTTTATGTTTCACTATAATGCTTCCTGGTTCCGTTCTGTTGATAACATTCTTATTATAACTAAAACAAGTTTCAAAGTTCCTACACTCCAACACAAACTCAACCAGATCGAGTCCTCTATCCAATTTATACTCAGAAAGAAGATGACATTTTAACTTTCATTGAAGCTCTGCTCTGCAAATCACCAATCCTTGGCTGGAGTTCTAGAGTGAAGTTTATTGCCACAGAGCAATAGAGGCTATGTACACTAAAGCAAAATGGCTCTGGCTTATCAGGATGTAACAGGAATCCAACAGCCACAGATTTGAGACCAGGTTTAACTGGTTTTCTGTATTGATGAATGTTGATGTACCGAAACATTCCTCCGCGCTGATTTCCTGGAATGTCTCTGACGCAATAATTTTTTCTATGACAATGTCTTGATGAGCGACACATGGAATGTGTCATGGTCTGTTACCGGACACATTAAAATTGGTATTGTTAAAAATTAGCCATGTGAATCTTTTCAAATTTGCTTCTAATCTCTGGACAAGCACAGTAGTGAATCTTTGACATTCTCAGTATTTATCTGAGAACATGTATGTAAATATATACCCAGCAGCACAAGCTAGTCAGGTCCAACTCACACCCACCCACACCCACTCATGTATTTATCTAACCCATTTTTAAAACTGCACAACGTTTTAGCCTGAATAACTGTACTCGGGAGTTTGTTCCATAGATCCACAACTCTATTACCAAACCAGTGCTTTCCTATATCCTTCCTGAATCTGAATTTTTCTAACTTGAAACCATTGCTGCGAGTCGTGTTTTGGCTGGAAATTTTCAGCACGCTATTTACATCTCCTTTATTTATTCCTGTTTTCCATTTATACACCTCGATCATATTCCCCCTAATTCTACGCCTTTCGAGAGAGGGCAGATTCAGGGCCGTCAGTCTATCCTCATAGGGAAGATTTCTGATACATGGGATCATCTTTGTCATCCTCCTTTGTACGTTTTCCAGAGCATTTATATCCATTCTGTAATACGGTGACCAGAACTGAACAGCATAGTCTAAATGAGGCCTAACCAAGGATATATAGAGTTGAAGAACAACCTGAGGACTTCTATTATTTATACTTCTAGATATTAAGCCAAGAATTCTGTTAGCTTTATTGCGAACACTAATGCACTGTTGTCTTGGTTTTAGATTACTGCTAACCAGAACTCCTAAATCCTTTTCGCAATCAGTAGTATTAAGATCTACGCTATTTAGTTTATATATGGCATGGTTATTTTCCTGTCCAACATTTAGAGCTTTGCATTTGTCTATAATAAACTGCATCTGCCACTTCTCCGACCATTGCATCAGTCTATTCAAATCATCCTGGAGTACTCTAGGGTCCTCATTGGAATGAACTGGACGGCCTATTTTGGTGTTATCAGCAAATTTGCTTATGTCGCTATTTATTCCCTCATCTATGTCGTTTATGTAAATTGTGAACAACAACGGGCCCAACACTGACCCCTGAGGAACACCGCTTGTGACGTACCCCATTCCGATTTCTCCCCATTTATGCAAACTCTCTGCTGTCTATTTGTCAGCCATGCCTCTACCCAGGAAAGAGATTCTCCTCCTATTCCCTGTGCCTTAAGTTTCCTCAATAGCTTCTGGTGTGAAACTCTATCGAAAGCCTTACTGAAGTCCATGTACACAATATATTCATTACCATGATCTACCTCCTCAAACACCTTAGTGAAAAAAGTTAGTAAATTCGTAAGACAGGAACGCCCATTTGTAAAACCGTGTTGAGATTCAATAATCAATCTGTGCCTGTCAAGATGGCTACGAATTGCTTCGGCAATTATTGATTCCATAAATTTTCCCACTATGGAGGTAAGGCTTATTGGTCTATAGTTCGAAGCCTTGGACCTGTCACCTGCCTTGTAAATAGGTATTACATTTGCCATTTTCCACTTATCAGGCACTATGCCAGTTTGTAGTGATATGATAAAAAGGTTAGCCAAAGGTATGCTAAGCTCCTCTTTACATTCCTTTAACGCTCTTGTAAACAGTTCATCAGGACCTGGGGATTTGTTTGGTTTTAGTTTTTTCTATTTGTCTGAGGACCATGTCACTAGTTACCGCAATCGTACATTGTTTATCATCCTGTTCTACATAATCTATTATTTCAGAAATATCGCTATTATTTTTCTGGGTGAAAACTGAGAGGAAGTAGGTATTGAGAATTTCACACATATCCTTATCACTGTCAGTGATCCGACCAGAGTTACTCTTAAGTGAGCCATTCTTGTCCCTAATCTTACTTCCGTATACCTGAAAGAACCCTTTTGGGTTAATCTTCGAATCCCATGCGACCTTAGCCTCATAATCCCTTTTTGCTTTTCTCTGTTTAATTGAATATATTGATTTCTTAACTACCCATCCCCTCTTTTGATACGCTTATATATGCCTCTCTTTTGATCAATGAGATGTTTTAATCTATTTTTCATCCATTTGGGATCATTTTTGTTATATCTAATTTCCCTACTCGGAACAAAAGTTGTCTGGGCAGCTAGAACTATGCTCTGAAAAACGTCATATTGGCAACCAAGATCACCTACCTGACCCATAGTCAGGACATCCCAGTTTAGCCAACCCAGGTAATTTTTCAGTCCCATGAAGTCGGCCAAGCGAAAATCTGGGACAGAGATTTGATTGCAGTTATCTGGGTAATTCCATGATATATTGAAACTAAGTGATTTGTGTTCACTTTCCCCAAGCTCATCATTAACCTCAAGATTATTAATTAGTGAATCTTTGTTGGCAAGAACCAAGCCAAGTAGATTGTTTCCTCTAGTTGGTTCTGTCACAACCTGTTCTAAAAAGCAATCCTGAACCGCATCAAGAAAGTCACTAGACTCAAGATTTCCTGTCATATTGTTCCAGTCAATTTGTCTAAAGTTAAAATCTCCCATTATCACAACATTTTCATATCTAGATGCCTTATGAATTTCGTCCCATAAGAGCTTACTGCCCTCCCTATCATAGTTTGGGGGCCTATAAATCACACCCAAAATTAATTTGTCAAGTCCCTCGAGAAACTGTAGCCAGATTATGTGTTCGACGTTTCTAATCTTATATCATGTCTAAGACAACAATTTAAATTTTCTCTGACATACATCGCCACACTACCACCCTCCCTGTTAACCCTATCAGTTTGGAATAGTTTATAACCCTGTCTGTTGCATTCAGAAGGCATTTCTCTATCTTTCAGGATGAACCAGGTCTCTGTTATACCAATAATATCTATATTACCTACACTTGCAAGTAATCTTAGCTCATCTATTTTATTTCTTAGACTGCTACTGTTTGTATAGTAAACCTTAAGGGAGCTAGTCACTCGTTGCCCTCTACTATCACTCTTCGTTTGTTGATCAATTGATTTGCCATTACTAGTAACTTTATTTTGAATATTGTCTTTTAAGCATATCCCTGAGGTATCCCGGTAATAACTGCTGTTTTTAACCCTAATACTGCAGCCTGATTGTTTCCCATAATCACCCATACCTCTATAATCTATCAGTTTAAATAAGACAAGCGAAAATTTGTGTATGTAATAATTTCGCAAACATCATTGTGAACCTAACGAGAAAAAATATATTTCATTGTGTTTGTTTATTATTAATTTATTGTAAACTTATCTAAAATATATTTACCTGGATTAGACTAAATAAAATTGCGCTTGTTATAATAAGGTTAGGTAAGTTTTCTAAGGTTCTTTTGGTACAAAATTATTAATTTTTACATTAACATAAATGAGAACGTATAAGAGAAAAAGTATAAGAGAACATTTTAGAAAGGACTTAATTTTAAATGAGTTCATGCTAATTGACCAATTGTACATATTCGGCACACACACACACACACACACACACACACACACACACACATATATCACACACACACACACACATATATATATATATATATATATATATATATATATATATATATATATATATATATATATATATATATATATATATATATGTGTGTGTGTGTGCCGAATAGGTAGAATATATATATATATAGTGGCATGCTGGCATGGCAAGACGTGTGGCGGGCTAGCTGCGGGATTTTCAATTATTACTCCTGATTAAGGAGGCTGACCAGATCAAGACTGAACAGGAGTCAGTGTGAATATTCTGGGAAGATTCCAGTGCAGCGAGAAGACATTTCGATACGCCGTTTCAATGTAAATAGTGGAAGTGGTGTGCAGTTTGTAAATGTTGGCGAGTGGTGGTAGTGAGGAAGACGGCCAGTGGGGGTGGGGGAGAAAAAGGCCTACACTGTGTGTCAGTACCAGCACCTTGCGTCATGCTTCCAGTTAACTTAGAAATGATCACGCGTTGATGCTTGGAATAATTAGAGGCACATGTTATGGAAAAACAATGTGGGATTAATGTTAACGAGGGAGTGACCAGTTAGTGCCGCCTTCCCCACTCCCCGGGGGTGGGGGGAAGAGGCGTGGTGTGTAGGTGGTGAGGGTACACATGGGTGCAGCATACCCACTTCGATCATGATGTACATGGGAAACAAATAATGATGTGTGTATTGTAAGACTGTGTGAACAATATATAGTGTGCAAGTTCATATGTATTGTACTCCCCTCACCCCCTCTCCCGGGGCTACCCCCACCCAACAACCTGTGCCTCCCCCACCCACCCAGTACCAGAGTCTCCCCACCCACTACCAGAGCCTCCCCCACCCACTACCAGAGCCTCCCCCACCCAAACCAGAGCCTCCCCCACCCACAACCAGAGCCTCCCCCACCCAGTTCCCAGCAGCAGTTTTCCCTTTCTCCTCCCAGCCCCTCACCAGCCCCTAAAACTCCACCAGGCCACCACGGTCAAGGTTACTACCTTCCACGCACCATACTCACCCAGTATGTCATACTCCACTCCTACAGTCTGGTCTACCCAGATGGATGCCAACCAGGAGGAAGCAAGCAGCCAGGAAAATGGTACGGCTGGCAATACTAGGAGAAGCAAATGTCGGTCATGCTTACAGCTTCGTTGTCTCAACTCTAATGGTTTCCTCCGCAAACACGGTAGTTGCCCTGGTTCAGGATGTCCTCCTGTGGAAAGTGATGATCCAGATCCACCTCAGGCATCTGAACCCACTCCAACAGATCTCATCTCATCAGATATCTTGGAAGCAATTAAAGCAACAGGTTGTTAGGTAAGACACATATGCAACAGTTAGGTATCTTTATTATGAGGGACTGACCACCTCAAAACTTTAAGGGTGATGGACTGATTACATCGTCTTCAAGTATCTTCTGCTTCTATCAACTTTTCTGTACTTGACTGAAGAAGCCTACTGTGTAGGCGAAACGTTTCATAATAAAGATACCTAACTGTTGCATATGTGTCTTACCTAACAACCTGTCGGTATTTTATACCATTTTAATGTTCAATCTGTCAGACACTGCAACACAAGGGTATCTTGGTACAGACCTGCAATCAACTTCGACAACTTCCACAAGTGAGAGGGGCTGGATTTGAGAGGGACCTGACCTCTCAACATCTGAGTTCTTACCTCTCCTAGTGGCCTACGTCTCACCTCTTGGCGCTATAAAAAGCTCCATCCTGTCACTTCTTCTCCATATTGTTTCATACTATGGAACAATGCTCTTCTCCAGACTGAGGGACTGACCACCTCAAAACTTTAAGGGTGATGGACTGATTACATCGTCTTCAAGTATCTTCTGCTTCTATCAACTTTTCTGTACTTGACTGAAGAAGCCTACTGTGTAGGCGAAACGTTTCATAATAAAGATACATAACTGTTGCATATGTGTCTTACCTAACAACCTGTCGGTATTTTATACCATTTTAATACTAAAGCAACAGGTACCAGGACACTAACACATATTCCCAAAGCAGCCTGTTAACACGGGCTGCTCCACCAACCATAAAGGCATGGCACAACTTGCTTCTTTTTGGTAATGTCTGCTTAGCTGTGCCGGAAAGAAGGGAAAAGAGGCAAGCCTCAATGATTATTAAATCTTTAAGAGACTTTCCTAGAACTGATAACCTCATTCGCCTTCCCTTTCAATACAAAAACGGGAGAGGGAGAACCCCCACTCACTCCACTGACAGTGAAAAAGTCAGAGTGCAGGTGAGCAAGAAAAATGAAGAGGGCAACACAGTGGGGGCAATCAGAATTATTACCAGTGAAGATACAGTTGCCCCCAGGGATGCTGACACGGCTGAAACACTTAGAGGAAAATACCCTGCCAGGGAAACCAGGGGCACCAACAGTTCCAACACCTCTGTCTCCACTGTGGAACCATTGATTGTGGAAGACTCAGACGTTTACAAAGCAATAATGTCGTTCCCATCTGGGTCTGCTGGGGGTTACACTGGAATAAGGCCACAGGACTTAAAGGAAATGGTTAATCCAGTTACTGGGGAGATTGCAGAGACACTGCTTTCAGGGATCACAAGGTTCGTCAACAGTTCTTTTTTGGTACAACAATTTGTGCACTTAAAAAGAAGGATGGAGGAATTAGGCCTATTGCAGTAGGCAACACTTTTCGCCGCCTCGTTTCCAAAGCTGCTGTCCAAAGCATTCACACAGAGGCAGCCATTATGCTTCAACCAAACCAGCTTGGTTTTGGGGTCTCTCAAGGAAGTGAGGCAGTGGTTCATGCAACAAGGGCGTATATCAACAACCTGCCTGAGGACAATGCAGTGGTAAAATTAGACTTCAAGAATGCATTTAATCTCCTGAAAAGAGAAGCGGTATTAGCAGCGGTACAAGAACAATTCCCTGGTCTCTTCCCCTTTGTTTCAGCTGGAAATAGCAAGGAATCAATGTTCCTGTTTGGAGAGCATGAAATCACATCATCAGAGGGTGTCCAGCAAGGGGATCCTCTTGCACCATTTCTCTTCTGTATAGCAGTTAGGGAAATCACAGACTGACTAGTGAGCTAAACATCTGGTTCCTGGATAATGGCACAATAGCAGGTACAAAGGAGTCCCTCTTAGGTGATCTTACACAAGTGATGACACGGGACAGGAAATGGGTCTCATCCTGAATCCATCCAAATGTGAAATCATTTCAGTCAACAAGTGATAAATGCAGTGAGATCCAAACTACCAGGAGCATCAGTCATTGCCCCTACAAATAGCGTCTTGCTTGAAGCACCTCTGGGAAGCGATGCTATTGACACAATCCTCAGGAAGAAATTGGAAGAACTGAGGAGAATGGAACAATAAATAGGCAATCTTGACACCCACGATGCCTTGTACCTTCTCACAAGGTGCTTGAGTCTTCCCAGGTTGACATATTTCCCCAAGGTGTGCACCTTCATATGATAACCCACGAACATGACAGCATCCTGAGGAGGATTTTTACAAAAGTACTTAACCTTACTCTAGAAGATGGGCAGTGGAACCAAGCTACACTTCCAGTCAGACTAGGAGGTATTGGTGTCCGCAAGTCATTACAGAATGCACTACCTGCTTTTCTGTCCTCATGCATTGCATCCAGAGGGCTTATACCAGCAATTCTCCCTGAACATCTTAGGGACAAGATTGGAGTCCAGGACCAAAAGTTCATTGATGGAGTCATGATCTGGAATAATCTAACAGGCTCTGAAACCAGACCTGCTCCCCCAACAACTACAAACAATCGCACTGGGATGACCCGATAGTGGAGAAAATAGCCTCAACAAAGCTTCAGAGTGTATCAGGGAAGGATAGAGCCCACCTTCTGGCAGTGAGAGCTCTTCATGTAGGGGACTTTTTGTTGGCTGTTCCCAACTCCAGCCTTGGCACACGGCTCGACCCACAGACCATTCACATTGATGTTGCCCTTCGACTTGCCGCCCCTATTCTCGCCGAACACAGGTGTATTTGTGACAGTGAAGCAGCAGACCGATTCGGGTACCATGGTCTTGTGTGCCGTAAATCCGAGGGAAAGACTGCAAGACATGAGGAGGTTAATAACATCAAGAAGAGCCTCACAACAGCCGGATGCTCAGCTGTAAGGGAGCCACCCCAACTATGCAGATCTGATGGCAGCCAGAAGCGTCCAGATGGTATCACACTTCAAGCCTGGACAGACGGTAAGCAGGTGGTGTGGGACTACACATGTGCATCTACCTTGGCTGATACCTATCTCCAATACACCAGGGAAGAAGAAGGGGCAACCGCCAGCTTCAGGGAGTCACAAAAGTCTAGAAAATATGGAGAACTTGCCCATCATTATATGTTTGTTCCCGTAGGCTCAGAGTCCCTTGGCTCATGGGGAAAAAGTGCATTTAAATTCCTTAAGGAGCGAGACAAAAGACTCATCAGGGTAACTAGGGATCCCAGGGCAGCTAGTTTTCTATTCCAGCGACTCAGTGCTGCTGTTCAGAGGGGTAATGCCTGCTGTATTTTGGGCACACGCCCCAGTTCTGAAGAGCTGGATGAGATTTTCGCATTATAATCAGTGACAAACATGTAACAATATGTACTAGACATTTATCTCTCACCTCATATACTGTATATGCCATCTTTATATCACCACTGTATCTCTTAAACCTTTTTGTACCATATTATGTAATAAAATATACCTATTGGTAAAAAAGAATGAAAAGATGGGGTGGTAGGGGAAGTGGAATATTCAAACGGCTTCAGGAAGAAATCCAAATATTCTTACTTTAAGCCTTTTTATCCACTTCTCCGAGGCTATGGGTCCCACAATTTACACCAGAGGTGGACCCCATCATATATATATATATATATATATATATATATATATATATATATATATATATATATATATATATATATATATATATATATATATATAATTAGCAAGAACTCATTTCAAATTAAGTCCTTTCTGAAATTTTCTCTTATACGTATATATATTAATGTATAATTTTGCACATACATACATACACACAGTGCTAGTAAGGGCATTATGCCGCCATCCCCCAAATCTCACGTACCAAACACACAGTGCTAGTAAGGGCATTATGCCGCCATCCCCCAAACTCACGTACCAAAGCACAAACACAGACCATGAAAGATTATAATATATATATTCGCACACTTACTGAGGTTTTAATACTTGGTGCTGCGTCCTTTCTGGTTAATCATGTCCCTCAGCCGTGTAGGAACTCACGCAATTTCATAAGGGTCTGGGGAGGTATATTATTCCATGCCTCATATAGAGCAGCCTCCAGTCACGGGATGGAACTGATATCCTTGCCCAGTAAACTTCGTTTCGCTATTGTCCAGAGGTTCTCAATAGGGTTTAGGTCTGGGAAGTTGCCTGGCCAATCATTAAAGAACCTCACTTCTCAGTCCTTAAACCACTGAACAGGTATGGCGGTATGACATGGTGCACTGTCGTGAATAAAAACCGTAGCCCCACACTTGTTAAATGCCTTAGGTAAAATGTCACACAACTCCAGGTAATTATAGTCGTTGATATACTGGTTTTTGGGAAGCACAGAGTTCCGCAACACTCTTAGCACTGCAACACCCCCAAACCATGAGCTAGTCTGGGTGTTTGGTGGCCCCACAGGTATAGCATGGGTCTAGCGGGTCACAACCTCTGGGCCGGTATACATGTCCCCCACGGTTACAAGTGACGGTGAAGGTTGCTTCATCACTCCAAAGGACTTCAGTGAAGATATTTCCTTGCATAATCCAACCTACGTTTCTTCTGTGGCTTGGAGAGGATCGGTTTCTTATCCTGGCGGTGACTACTGTAGCCCAGTTCTGTCACACGTATTTTAACAGTTCGTACGGACACCTCTGAGAGAAGATGTGGGTTCTTTTCTTTCATTTCTCTAGCAGTTATCTTAGGTGTACTCACTAACTGCTACTTTAACACAGTTAAGGTACGAACAGATGTCTTCTTCAAGGGGCCAGGCCGAGGTTTGGCAGAGGGTAACTCGACACTGCCACCAGCCTTGAAATGCTGCACCCAGTTCCTCACTGAACGCTCACACACAAACATTCCCCACTATTTCTTTCGTCTGGTGCCCACCTATGTGAAGCCCTATGATTTGAGCTATAATTTCAGGTGTTAAAGACTTCCTTTCACCCATAATCAAACTTTTACAGCCAGAAAACCAAAGGGAACACGGAACAAAAGATGGGACGGATGAGAGATAAAAGTGCAACACTTCCTCTCTCCACGGCAGCCACGTGAGCACTGAGGAGTCACTGTGGATTGTGGTGGTAGGCCGTGACATCATGCTAATGGCTGCTACCCGGCATAATGTACTGGCGAAAAAAAGCCCCCTTGTATGGTAGGCCTTTGATTTTCGTCACAGCATTATGCCGGGGCGCTCACCCGGCATAATGCCGTGACTAGCACTGTAAGCCAGAAAACGGGATTAGAACTTTACATTTGTCTGCATTATGGGACCTCAAGCTCTACAAAGGAATTGAGGGAGACAGGGAAGAAGGGAGGAAATGAAGCGGTCAGGGGTTACTAACTTACCAAAAACACAAAACTTTGCATGCCGCTACTCATGTATGAGTCTCACATGTAAACAGCTGCAAATATATGCTTGTGTATTAGTATGCATTCATATATGTTTGCATGTGGGTATGTATACTTGTATGTACATTTCTGTTTGTATGTAGGTAGTTGGCAATATTTCGTGATCGTATATAACCGTTCTGTTGTAGATTCGCTGGTATAATCACCTGGCCAAGGCCTTGGCTACCTGTCGAAGGAGTGTCTCAAACCAATGTCTGCCATGGGAGGAGGTACAAGTACCTCCTCGTCTTCTGGGACCAGCTATCACCAGGCCTAGCCACATTCCCCTCCTCCACCAGGCTAGGAGGGAGAAGCTAGGCACCTTGGGCTGCCACAAACCCTGCCCAGCTGTATAACAGCAGACGATGTCAGGAGGTGCAAAGGCAGCAAGCACTATAGGATTCTTTTGGAGTCACACTCCAGCTTTGGACATTAAGCCCGAGCGCTGGGGAAGTTCAAGAATGCCTTTTGCTGCGAGTTGCTGATACTGCTACTACACTTGTCCGTTGCACAAACTTCAAGAAGTTTGTAAAAGAAAACAAACCCAACTTTCAACTTCGTAAAGTTACTGTCACATTAGTTTTCTTACATATATATGCATATACTCAGCATATCTATGCATGTGCGTATATGTATATACGCGTGCATGTATGTTCATATGTGTGGCCATGTATGCTTGTGAATGTGATAACAGGCATTTTACATAAATTTGTCGCTCGTTGACGATTATTGCATACACATGTGAATGTATTTACGTTCATATGTATAATTGCCTCCTCTTTTAGTTTATAAACCTTCACCTCTCTCTTCCCTGATGCTTCTATTCTCCTTGTATCCCATCTACCTTTTACTCTCAGTGTAGCTACAACTAGAAAGTGATCTGATATATCTGTGGCCCCTCGATAAACATGTACATCCTGAAGTCTACTCAACAGTCTTTTATCTACTAATACATAATCCAACAAACTACTGTCATTTCGCCCTACATCATATCGTGTATACTTATTTATCCTCTTTTTCTTAAAATATGTATTACCTATAACTAAACCCCTTTCTATACAAAGTTCAATCAAAGGGCTCCCATTATCATTTACACCTGGCACCCCAAACTTACCTACCACACCCTCTCTAAAAGTTTCTCCTACTTTAGCATTCAGGTCCCCTACCACAATTACTCCTCTGCATTCCTCTCTTCTCCAGGTGCATACACGCTTATTATGACCCACTTCTCGCATCCAACCTTTACTTTAATCCACATAATTCTCGAATTTACACATTCATATTCTCTTTTCTCCTTCCATAACTGATCATTTAACATTACTGCTACCCCTTCCTTTGCTCTAACTCTCTCAGATACTCCAGATTTAATCCCATTTATTTCCCCCCACTGAAACTCTCCTACCCCCTTCAGCTTTGTTTCGCTTAGAGCCAGGACATCCAACTTCTTTTCATTCATAACATCAGCAATCATCTGTTTCTTGTCATCCGCACTACATCCACGCACATTTAAACAACCCAGTTTTATAAGAGGAGGCAGTTAGGGTAAGATATAAACAGCTATTGGAGGATAGATGGGCTAATGAGAGTATAGGCAATGGGGTCGAAGAGGAATGGGGTAGGTTTAAAAATGTAGTGTTAGAGTGTTCAGCAGAAGTTTGTGGTTACAGGAAAGTGGGTGCAGGAGGGAAGAGGAGCGATTGGTGGAATGATGATGTAAAGAGAGTAGTAAGGGAGAAAAAGTTAGTATATGAGAAGTTTTTACAAAGTAGAAGTGATGCAAGGAGGGAAGAGTATATGGAGAAAAAGAGAGAGGTTAAGAGAGTGGTGAAGCAATGTAAAAAGAGAGCAAATGAGAGAGTGGGTGAGCTGTTATCAACAAATTTTGTTGAAAATAAGAAAAAGTTTTGGAGTGAGATTAACAAGTTAAGGAAGCCTAGAGAACAAATGGATTTGTCAGTTAAAAATAGGAGAGGAGAGTTATTAAATGGAGAGTTAGAGGTATTGGGAAGATGGAGGGAATATTTTGAGGAATTGTTAAATGTTGATGAAGATAGGGAAGCTGTGATTTCGTGTATAGGGCAAGGAGGAATAACATCTTGTAGGAGTGAGGAAGAGCCAGTTGTGAGTGTGGGGGAAGTTCGTGAGGCAGTAGGTAAAATGAAAGGGGGTAAGGCAGCCGGGATTGATGGGATAAAGATAGAAATGTTAAAAGCAGGTGGGGATATAGTTTTGGAGTGGTTGGTGCAATTATTTAATAAATGTATGAAAGAGGGTAAGGTACCTAGGGATTGGCAGAGAGCATGCATAGTTCCTTTGTATAAAGGCAAAGGGGATAAAAGAGAGTGCAAAAATTATAGGGGGATAAGTCTGTTGAGTGTACCTGGTAAAGTGTATGGTAGAGTTATAATTGAAAGAATTAAGAGTAAGACGGAGAATAGGATAGCAGATGAACAAGGAGGCTTTAGGAAAGGTAGGGGGTGTGTGGACCAGGTGTTTACAGTGAAACATATAAGTGAACAGTATTTAGATAAGGCTAAAGAGGTCTTTGTGGCATTTATGGATTTGGAAAAGGCGTATGACAGGGTGGATAGGGGGGCAATGTGGCAGATGTTGCAAGTGTATGGTGTAGGAGGTAGGTTACTGAAAGCAGTGAAGAGTTTTTACGAGGATAGTGAGGCTCAAGTTAGAGTATGTAGAAAAGAGGGAAATTTTTTCCCAGTAAAAGTAGGCCTTAGACAAGGATGTGTGATGTCACCGTGGTTGTTTAATATATTTATAGATGGGGTTGTAAGAGAAGTAAATGCGAGGGTCTTGGCAAGAGGCGTGGAGTTAAAAGATAAAGAATCACACACAGGGTGGGAGTTGTCACAGCTGCTCTTTGCTGATGACACTGTGCTCTTGGGAGATTCTGAAGAGAAGCTGCAGAGATTGGTGGATGAATTTGGTAGGGTGTGCAAAAGAAGAAAATTAAAGGTGAATACAGGAAAGAGTAAGGTTATGAGGATAACAAAAAGATTAGGTGATGAAAGATTGAATATCAGATTGGAGGGAGAGAGTATGGAGGAGGTGAACGTATTCAGATATTTGGGAGTGGACGTGTCAGCGGATGGGTCTATGAAAGATGAGGTGAATCATAGAATTGATGAGGGAAAAAGAGTGAGTGGTGCACTTAGGAGTCTGTGGAGACAGAGAACTTTGTCCTTGGAGGCAAAGAGGGGAATGTATGAGAGTATAGTTTTACCAACGCTCTTATATGGGTGTGAAGCATGGGTGATGAATGTTGCAGCGAGGAGAAGGCTGGAGGCAGTGGAGATGTCATGTCTGAGGGCAATGTGTGGTGTGAATATAATGCAGAGAATTCGTAGTTTGGAAGTTAGGAGGAGGTGCGGGATTACCAAAACTGTTGTCCAGAGGGCTGAGGAAGGGTTGTTGAGGTGGTTCGGACATGTAGAGAGAATGGAGCGAAACAGAATAACTTCAAGAGTGTATCAGTCTGTAGTGGAAGGAAGGCGGGGTAGGGGTCGGCCTAGGAAGGGTTGGAGGGAGGGGGTAAAGGAGGTTTTGTGTGCGAGGGGCTTGTACTTCCAGCAGGCATGCGTGAGCGTGTTTGATAGGAGTGAATGGAGACAAATGGTTTTTAATACTTGACGTGCTCTTGGAGTGTGAGCAAAGTAACATTTATGAAGGGGTTCAGGGAAACCGGCAGGCCGGACTTGAGTCCTGGAGATGGGAAGTACAGAGCCTGCACTCTGAAGGAGGGGTGTTAATGTTGCAGTTTAAAAACTGTAGTGTAAAGCACCCTTCTGGCAAGACAGTGATGGAGTGAATGATGGTGAAAGTTTTTCTTTTTCGGGCCACCCTGCCTTGGTGGGAATCGGCCAGTGTGATAATAAAAAAAATAAATATGTATAATTGCATGCAAGATAGAGATGAACCCATTCAAATACTGCAATAACAGAAGAGAAATACTCTGTGGTCATTTACGAGCGATGTCCGTAAAGCTTTACGACTCACAAACCTTCATCCTTCAGTGTGTTTCCGAGGCTGACTTTTACGTAGCTTGATCTGTCGTTTATAATAAATCATATTCCAAAAACTATCATAACGAATCTCACATAAGTATACTACTGTTATGTATAAATATGCAAACATTCCTTTTTATTCGCATCACGAATATTCATAGATGTGATACATGCTAAAAGAGACACTAGTTAACAGTGGAAAGCGATTTCAGAGACAACTGACAAAGTTCGAATTTACCTTACTAATGGTGGGCCAACTATCCCATAATAACTGTCACTTCTCACTTACCTGCAAGGTAAATAGTATTTATTAGAACATTCAACCTCCACCTTCAGCTAGCACTCCAGGACATACCTCTTAAACTCCATCCTCTTCACCCATTCCCGGTTATACCTTTTAACCTCCACCTTCTTCAGTCACTCACAGTTATACCTATTAACCTCCACCTACAAACATTAATAATTATACCCTTCAACCGGCTAATTCAACAAGCATGCCCATACTGCTCAACCCGCATTTTCTACAAGTATCCATATTTAAAGCCTTCAGTACCCTTCTTCAGGCACCCTCAATTACACCCTTCAGAACGCACCTTCTGTAAGAAGCTCCCCAGTTGTAACCTTCAACACTTACCTTCAACAAGCGTTTCCAGTTGTATACTTCAGCACCCAGCAACAAGCACCACCAGTTGTATCCTTCAGCAAACACCCACAAGTATTCACCCACACCTACAACTACCATCAAAATATATAATTATAAATTTCTTGACTAAATAAATCTACTCGTACGGTAGAATTGAATCAAAATAATGTCTTTCCAGTGACAAACATGACTCACCTTCCCATGATGGTAGATGATACCCGGATGACTGGAGTAACCAGGAGCTTATGGAGCCCAGGAAGACCTGGGACCCACGTGGAGCTGGAGCCCGACTGGTGCAGGAGCCCAAGTGGTGCTGAGGCATTGATGTTAATATCAGTGCACTTGAAATCAACACTTTATGAATACACTTTTGTTTAATAATTCTTATCACAACTTTTATATCACACTTGCTTTTAATGGTCCCTTCACCATCATTTGCCCTCAACACTCCCTTCACCAACACTTGCCCTCAACACTCCCTTCACTAACACTTGCCCTCAACACTCCCTTCATCACCGGTGTTTAACGACACTCGCGCTAATCACTCGCGTTAACGACACTTCTCAGCACTTGTTATCAACGTTTTAACCAACTCCTTTTTGCAACTTTTGTCAGCAACTTTCTAGCAAAACTCGCTGTCAGCATTTCTTATCAATTGAGTATTGTTTTCAACACTTATCAACGATGTATTTCTGAACACTCTTGCCCTCAGCTCTTGTTATCACTTTTTGGTATCAATATTTTTGTTATTAACGTTCGTGTTATTAATATTTTTGTTTTCAACATTTTTATTAGTACTTTTTACCAACACTCGTTGAGAACACTTGTTATCAATACTTATATTATTATTATAATAAAAAAAAGAAGCGCTAAGCCACAAGGGCTATACAGCACCAATACTTACAATCATCGCTGAAGAACGCTATACGGTTATCAACATCGTTGTAAGCTCACTTTGTGAAAACTTTCTTTGCTATCACTTCCCACATACACACTTTCTTCATCAATGCTTTTAGTACAAGACTAAACTATGATTGTTTGATTAAGTTTAAATCCTGTCGACTACTCGAGGGTCATTAAGGCTGCATATCACTGGTTCAACACCTGTCCAGGAGACAGTCATCACTATTATGTAACTAAATTAATGTGTAGTGATGATAGACACTTCCCGGTGTGTATACACAGATACACACATCACAGTATGGGTAAGGAAACGTATATATATATCTTGGTGTATATATCTCTGTTGGTTAGCACACAGCCAAGCGGCTTGTTCAGTTGATGTGCCGCCAGACACACTGAAGACAATGTCTGAAAACGTCCCTTACAGAGCTCTGAAGCTGATCATGAACCACACCACTGAGTCGAGACCTCAACCTCAATCTGAAATTTGCAGCCAATTATTTGTATTAATCAAGCTATATGCTATTTGGCATTCGTGTATTCGTGACGCATGGTTAAAGAATAACAAGCTACATTATTCATGTCTGGTGAGTTTGTCATTTCCTGAATATTAATATATACTTAACGAGCAAATAATTCAATGTCTTTCAACTAATGGAGTTGAGGTGAACTTCCAACAAAGACGTTATTTTTACTTTGGTTAATTTTTCAGCCTCGGAAGACTTTGCAGTTAAATAAAATTGATTTAAAATAGCAAAATGATGTCCTCCCTTGCCACGACAATGACACGGGGAAGCCTTCCTCTTAATACCAGGCAGTATTTCACTACTGTTAGGGAAGTCAAGTGAATGTCTCCCGAACGAGATTTTAGATTTAAATTTTTCAAGTGAGAACGTTCGGTCCTGTTTTCAGTTCATGCGTTGAAACTTTTTATAACCTTTATCTCGTATTTCATTTATCAGGGTAGTGGTATTTATAAATATTTATATTTTATTGACAGAGGATTATCTAACATAGCTAAACTAACGTAATCTATCATAAATAACGTAAAAAGAGAAATTTGTTTCAAACCATACGTAAGAAATCCATATGGAATTGACGAGGATGTGTAAATTTGGAAAACGCGTATGACAGGGTGAATAAGGGGGTAGATTATTGAAAGCAGTGAAGAGTTTTTACGAGGATGGTGAGGTTCGTGTTAGAGTATGTAGGAGAGAGGGAGATTGTTTCTTAGTAAAAGTAGTTCTTAGACAAGAATGTGTAATGTCACCATGGTTGTTCACTATATTTATAGATGCAGTTGTAAGAGAAGTGAATGCTCGGGTGTTGACAAGAGATGTAGAGTTAATGATAAAGTATCTAACACAAAGTGGGAGGTGTCACAGTTGCTGTTTGCTGATGACACTGTGCTTTTGGGAGATTCTGAAGAGGAGTTGCAGAGGTTGGTCGATGAGTTTGGTAGGGTATGAAAAAGAAGAAAATTAAAAGTGAATATAGGAAAGAGAAAGGTGATGAGAATAACAAAAAAAAAGTTAGGTAACGGAAGATTGGATATCAGAATGGGGGGAAAGAATATGGAGAAGGTGAATGTATTCAGATATTTAAGAGCGGATGAGTAATCAGTTGGGTCTACGAAATATGAGGTGAATCATCGAATTGACGAGGGGAAAAAGAGAGTGGTGCACTGAGAGGTCTGTGGAGACAAAGAACTTTGTCCATGGAAGCAAAAAGGGTAATGCATGAGAGTATAGTTATACCAACTCTCTTACATGGGTGTGAAGCATGGATGGTGAATGTTGTAACAAGGAGAAGGCTGGAGGCAGTGGAGATGCCGTGTTTGTAGACAGTGAGTGATGTGAATATAATGCAGAGAATTAGTAGTTTGGAAATCAGGAGGTGTGGGATTACCAAAACTATCATCTAGAGGGCTGAGGAGGAGTTGTTGAGGTGGATCGGACATGTAGAGAGAATGGAACAAAGTAGAATGACTTCGAGAGAGTATAAATAGTGGAGGGAAGGCGGAGTTAGGGTCGGCCTAGGAAAGGTTGGAGGGAGGAGGGCTTGGATTTTAAGCAAGCATGCGTGAGTGTGTAAGATAAGAGCGAATGGAGACAAACGGTTTTTACGACTTGACTTGCTGTTGGAGTGTGAGCTAGGTAATATGAAGAGATTCAGGGAAACCGGCAGGCCGAACTTGAGTCCTGGAGATGGGAAGTACAGTGCCTGCACTCTGAAGGAGAGGTGCTAATGTTGCAGTTTTATAACTGTAGTGTATGTGCACCTCTGGCAAGACAGTGATGGAGTGAATGATGGTAAAAGTTTTTCTTTTTTGGGCCACCCTACCTTGGTGGGAAAGGGCTGAAGTGTTAATCAATATATATATATATATATATATATATATATATATATATATATATATATATATATATATATATATATATATATATATATATATATATATATATATATATATATATATATTGAAATCACGAAAAAAATATATAGATGTGTGTGAACTCACATATTTGTACTCACCTATTTGTGGTTGCAGGGGTCGAGTCTTAGCTCCTGGCCGGCCCCGCCCCTTCACCGGTTGCTACTGGGCCCTGTCTCTCCCTGCTCCATGAGCTTTATCAAACCTCGTCTTAAAACTGCGTATGGTTCTTGCCTCCACTACGTCATTTTCTAGGCTATTCCACTGCCTGACATCTCTATGTCTTTGTCCACCTTGTCTATTCCCCGCAGTATTTTATATGTCGTTATCATGTCTCCCCTGACCCTCCTGTCCTCCAGTGTCGTCAGACCGATTTCCCTTAACCTTTCTTCATAGGACATTCCCCTTAGCTCTGGAACTAACCTTGTCGCGAACCTTTGTACTTTCTCTAGTTTCTTGACGTGCTTTATCAAGTTCGGGTTTCAAACAGGTGCTGCATACTCCAGTATGGGCCTGACATACACGGTGTACAGTGTCTTGAACGATTCCTTACTAAGGTATCGGAATGCTGTTCTCAGGTTTGCCAGGCGCCCATATGCTGCAGCAGTTATCTGGTTGATGTGTGCTTCCGGAGACATGCTTGGTGTTATACTCACCCCAAGATCTTTCTCCATGAGTGAGGTCTGCAGTCTTTGGTCACCTAGCCTATACTTTGTCTGAGGTCTTCTGTGCCCTTCCCCTATCTTCATGACTTTGCATTTGGCAGGATTAAATTCGAGAAACCATTTGCTGGACCAGGTGTCCAGTCTGTCCTGGTCTCTTTGAAGTCCTGCCTGGTCCTAATCTGATTTAATTCTCGTCATTAACTTCACATCATCTGCAAACAGGGACACTTCTGAGTCTAACCCTTCCATCATGTCGTTCACATATACCAAAAATAGCACTGGTCCTAGGACCGACCCCTGTGGGACCCCGCTCGTCACAGGTGCCCACTGTGATACATCATTACGTACCATGACTCGTTGTTGCCTCCCTGTCAGGTATTCTCTGATCCATTGCAGTGCCATTCCTGTTATATGCGCCTGATGCTCTAGTTTCTGCACTAATCTCTTGTGAGGAACTGTGTCGAAGGCCTTCTTGCAGTCCAAGAATATGCAATCAACCCACCCCTCTCTTTCGTGTGTTACTTCTGCTATTTTATCATAAAACTCCAGAAGGTTTGTGACACAGGATTTGCCTTCCATGAATCCGTGCTGGTTGGCATTTATACTCTTGTTCTGTTCCAGGTGCTCCACCACTCTCCTCCTGATAATCTTCTCCATAACTTTACATACTATACACGTCAATGACACAGGTCTATAGTTTAGTGCCTCTTTTCTGTCTCCTTTTTTAAAAATGGGAACTACATTTGCCGTCTTCCATACCTCAGGTAGTTGCCCAGTTTCCAGGGACGTGTTGAAGATTGTGGTAAGTGGCACGCACAGCATATCTGCTCCCTCTCTAAGGACCCACGGGGAGATGTTGTCCGGTCCCATTGCCTTTGAGGTATCGATGTCCCTTAGCAGTTTCTTCACCTCCTCCTCATCTGAATGTATGTCGTCCAACACTTGTTGGTGTATTCCTTGCTGGTGTCCCCATCTGGTCTGTCCCCCCAGAGGCCTTCCTGTCTCCACTGTAAATACTTCCTTAAATCTCATGTTGAGCTCCTCACATACCTCTTGATCGTTTCTTGTGAGTTCTCCACCTTCTTTCCTCAGCCTTATCACCTGGTCCTTGACTGTTGTCTTCCTCCTAATGTGGCTATACAGCAGTTTCGGGTCAGATTTGACTTTCGATGCTATGTCGTTTTCATACTGTTGCTGGGCCTCCCTCCTTATCTGTGCGTACTCGTTTCTGGCTCTTCTACTAATCTCCTTGTTTTCCTGGGTCCTATGCCTCCTGTACATTTTCCATTCCTTGTTGCACTTATTTTTCGCCTCCCTACACCTTCGGGTAAACCAAGGACTCGTTTTGGTCTTCCTATTATTTCTGTTTCCCTTGGGAACAAACCTTTCCTCTGCCTCCTTGCACTTTGTTGCCACATATTCCATCATCTCGTTTACTGATTTTCCTACCATTTCTCTGTCCCACTGAACCTCCTGCAGGAAGTTTCTCATACCTGTGTAGTCCCCCCTTTTATAGTTTGGCCTGTCCCCTTCAATTCCTGTTACCTTCTCCACTTGTAACTCTACTATATAATCAAAACTCAGAACCACATGATCGCTAGCTCCAAGGGGCCTCTCGTAAGTGATGTCCTCAATATCTGAACTGCTCAGGGTGAACACAAGATCCAGTCTTGCTGGCTCATCCTCCCCACTCTCTCTGGTAGTGTCCCTGACATGTTGATGCATGAGGTTTTCAAGTACCACATCCATCATCTTGGCTCTCCATGTTTCAGGACCCCCATGTGGCTCCAGGTTTTCCCAGTCGATCTCCCTGTGGTTGAAATCGCCCATTACCAGTAACTTTGCTCTGCTCGAGTGAGCTCTTCTTGCCACCTCAGCCAGTGTGTCCACCATCACCCTGTTGTTTTCTTCGTACTCCTCTCTTGGCCTCCTGTAGTTCTGTGGTGGGTTATACATCACTCCACTGACTACTTTATGTTCTCCGGGCTGAATTGTACCTACAATGTAGTCTCTTTCTCCAATCATGTCCATGCCTTCCATTTCCTCAAATCCCCATCGGTGTTTTATGAGCAGTGCAACCCCTCCTCCCCCTCTACTCCTTCTATCTTTCCTCAGGATCTGATATCCCGTTGGGAAGATTGTGTCTGTTATTGTCTCAGCGAGTTTTGTTTCTGTGACTGCTATGATGTCTTGGGATTTCTCGCTGATTCTTTCGTTCCACTCCTCATGTTTATTCGTCATTCCATCCGCGTTTCTGTACCAAACTTTCAGTTTCTTTTCTATCATTGTTGTCCTGCAAGAATATTGGGGTTGGGGGAGCGAGAGCCTTGGTGGGGGCCTATATGGGGCTGTGGTGTAGGTGGGGTTTGTGATGGTAGGGGTGGGGTCAGAATGCCCATAAGGGACAGCTGTTGGTGTGAGGTTTGTGAGGTTGGTGGCAGAGGGAACAGTGAGTGGGTTGTAGTATAGGTTGCTCAGTTTCGTTGGGAATGTCGCGGTTGGAGTCTTTTGGTGGGAGATTCTGTGGGGTGTGTTTGCCCTTCCTCCTGTGTCTGGGTCCTGCTCATCTTCATCATTGCCTCTCGTTCCTCCTTGCGTCTCTGTACCATCTCTTTCAGTGTAGTCCTTTCTTCTTGTGATCTGTCGCAGTCGAGGTATACTCTCTGGTACCCCTGTTTGTCCCTCAGTCTTGCTTTCTCTTGCAGAATCCTTGTTCAAACTGATTCTTCCTTGAAAATTACTTTGACAGGCCGTATCCTTCCACGCACAAACCACCCAATTCTCTGAAAATTTGTCACCTGGGTCATATCGCCCTCACCTATTGTTTTCATGAGGCCTTCAACAATTTTTTTCTCCTCCTGTTTTATTTCTTCGAAGTTGTCCCCCTTGGCTTCTTGGAGCCCATACACAAAAACTGACCTCCCCCTTTCCTCCTCCCACTGAGTCTCCATCTGCTTCCTCTGAGGCATTTTATTTCCTTCCATTGACATGCTCTTACCTTCAGTCCCTGTCCTATCTGAAACATCTATTCTCAGTGAACTGTCTTTCATGACCAGCTGTCCCTTGCTACTGCAGTTGGCTGTTAGAGTCTCTGCATGTAGCATACCCTCATTGTCTTCGGACCTGTCATTTGATCTTAGTGCGCTCCTCGTCTTTTCCCTGGCCCCACGTGGGTCTGATAGGACCTTCGCGTACGGCTTGTCTCCTTTGTTGCTTATCGCCCCCTTGTCTGTGCCTGACATTTAATTTCCTGATGTCGCATCTGAATTGTCATTTGTCTCTCTAATCTGTTTCAGGTTTTGCAGTTTCTCTTCTAAGCACTGTATCCTAGCTTCTGCTGCTAAGACCTGTAGCTCCCATTTCCTGGACTCTTCAGCTATCCGCTCCTCCATTATCTTACCAAGTGTGTGTGTGAGTGAGTGTATGTGTGTGTGTGTACCCACCTAGTTGTACTCACCTAGTTGAGGTTGCAGGGGTCGAGTCCGAGCTCCTGGCCCCGCCTCTTCACTGTGTGTGTGTGTGTGTGTGAGTGTGTGTGTGTGTGTGTGTGTGCTTGTGCGTGTGTGTGTATGTGCTCACCTAATTGTGGTTGCAGGGATCGAATCATCGCTCCTGGCCCCGTCTATTCACTGGTCGCTACTGGGGCACTCACTTCTCTGAGAGCTTTATCATACCTCTTGTGTGTGTGTGTGTGTGTGCTTGTGCGTGTATGTACTCACCTAATTGTGGTTGCAGGGGTCGAGACTCAGTTCCTCGCCCCGCCTCTTCACTGATCGCTACTAGGTCCTCTATCTCTCTCTGCTTCATGAGCTTTGTCATACCTCGTCTTAAAGCTATGTATGGTTCCTGCCTCCACTACATCACTTGTTAGGCTATTTCACTTCCTGACGACTCTATGACTGAAGAAATACTTCCTAACATCCCTCTGACTCGTCTGAGTCTTCAGCTTCCAATTGTGACCCCTTGTTTCTGTGTCCCCTCTCTGGAAGAATCTGTCTCTGCCCACCTTATCTATTCCACGCAGTATTTTGTATTTCGTTATCATGTCTCCCCTGACCCTCCTGTCCTCCAATGTCGTCAGTCCGATTTCCCTCAACTTTTCTTATTGGACATACCCCCTGAGCTCCGGAACTAGCCTTGTAAAGTAAAAGGACACAAGTGCAACTAATGTGACATTTTATTGTGGCAACGTCTCGCTCTCCAGGAGCTTTATCAAGCCATGGCTTGATAAAGCTCCTGGAGAGCGAAACGTTGCCACAATAAAATGTCACATTAGTTGCACTTGTGTCCTTTTACTTTACATATTGTCGGTAATTCTACCAACTTTATTACAATCTGTCGGAACTAGCCTTGTTGCAAACCTTTCTCTAATTTCTTGACGTGCTTGACCAGGTGTGAGTTCCAAACTAGTGCTGCATACTCCAGTATGGGCCTGATGTACACAGTGTACAGTGTCTTGAACGAGTCCTTTCTAAGGTATCGGAACGCTATTCTCATGTTTGCCAGGCGCCCATATGCTGCAGCAGTTATCTGGTTGTGTGCCTCTTTAGACATGCTCGGTGTTATGGTCACCCCAAGAGCTTTCTCCTTGAGCGAGGCTTGCAGTCTTTGGCCACCTAGCCTATACTCTGTCTGCGGTCTTCTTTGCCCTTCTCCGATCTTCATTACTTTGCATTTGGCAGGGTTAAATTCAAGAAGCCAGTAACTGGACCACTTGTCCAGCCTGTCCAGGTCTCTTTGACGTCCTGCCTTATCCTCATCTGATTTAATTCTCCTCATTAACTACACATCATCTGCGAACAGGCACACCTCTGAGTCTATCCCTTCCATCATGTCATTCACATATACCAAAAATAGCACTGGTCCTAGGACTGACCCCTGTGGGACCCTGCTCGTCACCGGCGCCCACTGTGATACCTCATCCCGTACCATGACTCGTTGTTGCCTCCCTGTCATGTATTCTGTGATCCATTGCAGTGCCCTTCCTGTTATATGCGCCTGATCCTCTAGTTTCTGCACTAATCTCTTGTGAGGAACTGTGTCGAAGGCCTTCTTGCAGTCCAAGAAAATGCAATCAACCCACCCCTCTCTCTCATGTCTTACTTCTGTGACTTTGTCATAAAACTCCAGAAGGTTTGTGACACAGGATTTGCCTTCCATGAATCCGTGCTGGTTGTCGTTTATAATCTTGTTCCGTTCCAGGTGCTCCACCACTCTCCTCCTGATAAACTTCTCCATGACTTTGCATACTATATACATCAGTGATACTGGTCTGTAATTTAGTGCCTCTTTACTGTCTCTTTTTTTAAAAATGGGAACTACATTTGCGGTCTTCCATACCTCAGGTAGTTGCCCAATTTCATGGGATGTGTTGAAGATTGTGGTTAATGGCACACACAGTATATCTGCTCCCTTCCTGAGGACCCACTGGGAGATGTTGTCAGGTTCCATTGCCTTTGAGGTATCAAGGTCACTTAGCAGCTTCTTCACCTCCTCCTCAGTTGTGTGCATATCATCCAGCACTTGTTGGGCTATTCCCTGTTGGTGTCCCCCTCTGTCCTGTCTTCCCAGAGTCCTTCTTGTCTCCACTGTGAATACTTCATTAAATCTCATGTTGAGCTCCTCGCATACCTCTTGATTGTTTCTTGTGAGTTCCCCACCTTCTTTTCTCAGCCTGATCACCTGGTCTTTGACTGTTGTCTTCCTCCTAATGTGGCTAAACAGCAGTTTCGGGTCAGACTTGACTTTCGATGCTATGTCATTGTCGTACTGTCGCTGGGCCTCCCTCCTTATCTGTGCATATTCGTATCTGGCTCTTCGACTGATCTCCTTGTTTTCCTGGGTCCTTTGCCTTCATACCTCTTCCATTCTCTAATGCACTTAGTTTTTGCCTCCCTGCACCTTCGGGTAAACCAAGGACTCGCTTTGGTTTTCCCATTGTTTCTGTTGCCCTTGGGAACAAACCTTTCCTCTGACTCCTTGCATTTCGTTGTTACATATTCCATCATTTCATTTACTGACTTTCCTACCATTTCTCAGTCCCACTGCACCTCCCACAGGAAGTTACTCATGCCTGTGTAGTCCCCCCTTTTATAGTTTGTCTTTTCCCCTTCGACTCCTGTTACCCTCTCCACTTGTAACTCTACTATGTAATCAAAACTCAGGACTACATGGTCACTAGCTCCGAGGGGCCTCTCATATGTGATGTCATCAATGTCTGAGGTACTCAGGATGAACACAAGGTCCAGTCTTGGTTCATTCTCCCCTTTCTCTCTCTGGTAGTGTCCCTGTTGTGTTGATGCATGAGGTTTTCCAGTACCACATCCATCATCTTGTCTCTCCATGTTTCGGGGCCCCCATGAGGCTCCAGGTTTTCCCAATCGATCTCCCTGTGGTTGAAATCACCCATAACCAGTAACTTTGCTCTGCACGATTGAGCTCTTCATGCCACCTCAGCCAGTGTGTCCACCATCGCTCTGTTGCTCTCATCATATTCCTCTCTTGGCCTCCTGTAGTTCTGCGGTGGGTTATACAACACTGCAATGACTACCTTATGTTCCCCAGATTGAACTGTACCTACTATGTAGTCCCTTTCTCCAATCTCGTCCATGCATTCCATTTCCTCAAAACTCCATCGGCTTTTTATGAGCAGTGCAACCCCTCCTCCGCCTCTGCTCCTTCTAACTTTCCTCAGGATCTGATATCCCGGTGGGAAGACTGCATCTGTTATTGTCTCAGTGAGTTTCGTTTCTGTGACTGCTATGATGTCATCATATTCCTCTCTTGGCCTCCTGCAGTTCTATGGTGGGTTATACATCACTCAATGACTACCTTATGTTCCCAAGATTGAATTGTACCTACTATGTAGTCCCTTCATCCAATCACGTCCATGCATTCCATTTCCTCAAAACTCCATCGGCTTTTTATGAGCAGTGCAACCTCTCCTCCCCCTCTGCTCCTTCTATCTTTCCTCAGGATCTGATATTCCGGTGGGAAGACTGCATCTGTTATTGTCTCAGTGAGTTTCGTTTCTGTGACTGCTATGATGTCTGGGGACTTCTCGCTGATTCTTTCATGCCACTCCTCGTATTTATTTGTTATTCCATCTGCGTTCGTGTATCACACCTTCAGCTTCTTGTCTAGCACGGTTAACCTGGGAGAATAATGGGGTTGGGGAGCGGAAGCCCTGGGGGGGCCTATGGGGTTTGTGGTGTGGGTGGGGTTTGTGATGGGGGATGAGGGCAGAGTGCCTATAGGGAGCTGCTGTAGCAGTGGGGTTTGTGATGTGGGGGCAGAGGGAACAGTGTGTGGGTTTTGGTTGAGCTTGTTCAGCTGCACTGGGGTTGTCACGATGTGGGTGGAGTTTGTGGTGGGGGGTGGGGCAGGGTGCCCATAGGGGGCTGCTGTAGGGGTGGGGTTTGTGATGTGGGGGCAGAGGAAACAGTGTGTGGGTTTTGGTTGAGATTATTCAGTTGTTTTGGGGTTGTTGTGGTTGGGTTCTGCTCGTCTTCATCGATGCATCCCGTTCCTCCTTTCGTCTTTGTACCCTCTCTCTCTCAGTATCGTCCTTTCCTGCTGTGTTCTGTCGCGATCTAGGTACACTCTCTGGTACTCTGGTTTGTCCCTCAGTCATGCTTTAATTAATTACAGCAATCAAAATAAAATCAATCTCTCGAGTTCAATATTATTGTGCTGAAAGCACATATCACATTTATAATTCTTAAGTACCGTCAGGTACATTAACATTTAATAAGATATTACAAATATGTACAAGTGTGTGTATGCGTATAAGTGCTCTTAAGTAGTTAGCTGTGTCTCAAGACTCGAATTAGACTTAAACAAGTGACTGACAAAGTCCTCAAATAAACTAACTTCTTGACCGACTGGCAACCCGAACAGTCTGCTTGAACAACAAAGAATGCTAAGCCCTATAGCAATGTAATATCAAGCGACTGCGACACAGAATCAGGAACTGGGAAATAATATAACAACACTAAGTAGGGACCATCTGCAGATCCTCCACTAAAGTTACAAAACTCCCATAATACTGAATCTTTGTTCAGCATAGGTAAAACTGTGACTGTGACAATACACAGGAACCAGTACAAAATTAGGTCAGAAGCTATAGCTAAGGACCTGAGATATTCAGAGTGTCTAAGCGACACACAACCTCAGTACAACGTCGAAAATCACTAAGTCTATACAATGTTCTGTGAACAAAGTTCTACAGAACTAACAAGAATAATGAGACAGACAATCTGTCCAACCAGCAAGCGAGTCTCCAGCAGACTGACTACTTCACACGAGGTGAGGACACCCCCCCCTCGATCACGTGATAGCTACGTGGACAACTGCAGCTCAGAAGCCGGCAGTATAACGAGCGACAAGCGATAATTACAGTAGTTTGATAATCAAGCCTAACTGAGCACATTTTATATACATCCTAACAACATAAGCTAAATAACAATATAACAGTCAAATAATAATATAAGGTCATACATTTACGATTTAGCTATTATCGCAAATATAAGCAATATAAAATTATATGAAAAGATAATATACATTACATATATACATAATAATCATTGTAACCCATTCAGGGGTTGCAACACCCCCCCCCCCAACACGACAGAGGGTCGCACTTGGAGTTGCATTAAATGTCTTTCACATTATTTCTGGTTACTCATATCAATAAAATATTAATCCGAGTCTCTTGTGCCAAGCACTTCTACAATTTCACAGCGTCCGTCACTAGGATATGCCCCTAACTAGGGCAGTACACAGTATCGTATCTCTGTATACTCGTGGTTATGTACATCAATGTAGAGACAGGATAGCGCTGACAAGGAGGGCACGTTGAGGCTCGATCATAGTAGAGGAGACTGCATTCCACTCTTAAGTAGTGGTTGTGGAATGCTAGGCAGTATGAACATCTGAGTATGAAACAGCTTAAGGTGTGTAGTGAGGGGGGGGTCTGCGGCAGGACAGTGTTGCGTCACGCGCAGTACCATCTCCCACACCACACTACTCACTCAACACTCAGCTTGTCTCCTCCTCACACAACATTACTGTGAATATATAAATATAATAATTAGACATGACATGAGTATATATAGTTAATATGGGCTGGAGGGATTAAGTTACTTTACTGAATTTGACATAGCAAGTAACAAAACGTATTTGGGCATAAAATTACGTTAATTTAATGTAACTGATAATTATTAAGGACGAGACAGAGCGTCAGCAATTACATTACAATGACCACTTATGTGTTTTATACTAATAGAGTAAGGTTGGATTCTGAGGGCCCACCTCATGATCCTAGCATTTTTACTTTTCATGGTATTAATATAAGTGAGTGGATTGTGGTCAGAAAAAACGTTAATTTTAAATGGGGAAGTGCCCAAATACACGTCAAAATGTTCCAATGACACCACAAGAGCTAGAGCTTCTTTCTCAATAGTGGCATAATTTTTCTGGTGTCGTTTAAGCTTAGATGAATAGTAACATATAGGATGGAGAATATCAGTGGATGTTGACTGTTGGAGCAGCACAGCACCCACTGCATAGCCACTCGCATCTATATGTAAAAAGAAGGGAAGATTGAAATTAGGACTTTTCAACACAGGAGCAGAGGATAGCAAACGTTTCAACCTTTTGAACGAGTCTGAACAATCTCTAGTCCAGGTGAACTGAACTTTGCTACTAGTAAGCTCAGTAAGTGGAGCTGCAATCTGAGAAAAGTTTGGACAGAACCTGCGATAATATCCTGCCATACCCAGGAATCTCTGTACTCCTTTCCTATCCTGTGGCACTGGAAATTCAGAAATTGCACGAACCTTAGCCTCAATAGGAGCAACCTCACCTTGGCCGATACAAAAGCCTAGATAGGTAATCTTGGCTTGACCAAAACTACATTTAGCTAAGTTAACAGTGAAGTTGTAGTGCGCCAGTCTCTCAAACAATGCTCTGAGACGCGTCAAGTGCTGTTCCCACTCGTCACTGTACACCACTAAGTCGTCAAGGTAGGCTTCTACTCCTTCTAAGTTGTGGGTCAACTCGTTCATTATACGTTGGAATGAAGAAGCCGCGTTACATAGGCCGAAGGGGGTGACGAGGTAGTTAAACAATCCATCTTGAACAGTAAAAGCAGATATTTCTTGAGCACGTTCAGTAAGCGGGACTTGATAATAGCCTCGTAAGAGATCTAAACGGCTGACAAACTGGGCTCCTGACACACGGTCAATAAGGTCGTCAATGCGAGGTAGAGGATAACCATCAGGCAAGGTGACAGAGTTCACTTTCCTGTAATCAGTGCACATCCTGAAACTACCGTCAGGTTTAGGCACTAAAATACAGGGAGATGCCCATGGACTTTTACTGCGCTCAATAAGTCCGTGAGCTAACAGAAAATCAACCTCTTCTCTCAATGCTTTATGCTTTGTTGGACTCATCCTATATGGTGATTGCTTAATGGGTGATGCTCCCTGTACATCAACGTCATGTACACCCAGAGTACAACGTTTAGGAACATCACCGAACAATTCAGGGAAATGCAAAATCATGTTTTTAATATCACCAGCTTTATCACTCCCAAGGTTACTAAGAAAATCGTCTAGTGATTGTAGAGTCACTGAATTTTCTAAACGAACCTCTATACCTCTAGAGATGTCAGGTAGACTGACGTTTTCTTCCTCTGTCCTAGGAAGAATAGAAGTAGTAGGTAGAGGACTAGCGTAGTATGCCTTAAGCTGGTTAACATGGTACACATGATTAGATTTCTTTTTCCCAGGCGTACGTACCAAATAATTTACGTCGCTAAGCTTTTTCACTACTTCCAGGGGACCATCATACCTGGCTTGTAGAGCATGACCTGGTACTAATTTCCGAGCCATCACCTTATCTCCTGCTTTAAAAGAACGAGAGACAGCACGCTTGTCATAATGCTGCTTCATTCTAGCTTGGGCTGAAACTAGGTTTTTCGAAGCTAGCTCTCTAGCGGCTGTCAGATGTTGCTGCATTAATGAAGGTGAAGTACTCAATGATGGATTTGATTTTCCTGTCCACACGTCTTTCAACACTGCAAGAGGACCACGCACTTGGTGTCCGAATATTAATTCAAACGGACTAAATCCGAGACTTTCTTGCTCACTTTCTCTCATAGCGAACAGAAGAAAAGGTATACCCTCATCCCAGTCTCTAGAAAAATGTTCACAATAAGCTCTCATCATGGACTTCAGTGTCTGATGAAATCTCTCTAGAGCACCTTGTGACTGTGGATGATAACTGGTTGAAAGTACAGACTTTATTCCTAGGTGGGATAATGCTTCTCGAAAGATCTTAGAAGTGAAGTTAGATCCCTGATCTGATTGTATCTCTCGTGGCAATCCAACCTGGGAGAAAAATTTCATCAGCGCTCTCACAATAGCACGAGCATTAATTTTTCTCATAGGAATAGCTTCGGGATAGCGTGTTGCAGCGTCCATAATAGTAAATAAGTATTGGTTTCCTAGTTTGGTTCTAGGCAAAGGACCAACACAATCAATAATAAGACGTGAGAATGGTTCACCATGCACGGTGATAGGAATGAGAGGCGCAGGTGGAGGTGTGTGCGCTGGCTTGCCTGTCACTTGACACACGTGGCAACGTCGCACATGATCAGCTACTGTTTCCTTCATCTTTGGCCAAGTAAAATGTTTTGCCAGTTTACTGAGTGTCTTCTTGACACCCAAATGTCCTCCTATGGGACTATTGTGAGCAAAATCAATGGCTTGTTCACGAAATGTAACTGGTAACACAACTAGATTCTTGACTGTGGTAGAAACACTATCAGCTGACAACTTACATGTGTTTTTCTCCATCAGTACACCGTTACTATAATAGTAACAATTATCGAGATCCTTTGCTTCACTCTCAGTAACTGCTATATCTCTCAGTCTTTCCAGTGACTGATCAACAAACTGATCCTTGATTAAATCATCATGAGTAAGAAATTTAACGTCAGTTGTGTCCTGACTAGGTTGATGACCGGGGGGAGTCAGTGTTAATGATCCTGGGCGCAGAGCGTCACTAAACAACATATTCAAGCCCAAATCATTGTCATCCACTAACTCAACAGGAGACAAGGATGGTTGTTGAATCTTTGACATAGCTCTAGTAATTGCACTGAGAGGAAATAAAATAGGTTTCTCTCTACAAGCTTCAATGGCATAATTATCATCAGTGTTATTATCAATCACAAGTGGTTCTTTACATATACCAGCATGAAGGATATCGTTCCCTATCAACAAGTCCACTGACCTGATGGGAAATACACCACTGGATATACCCACTGAAATATAACCAGTATAATAGCTTGTTTCAATATAAACTTTGTGCAGAGTCACTTTTATAACAGCCCCTCCATAGGCTTCTAACAATACATCTATCTTGCAATAGGTATCGTCAGTAATGGGCAGTACATCTTCTCTTAATAACGTGAGATAACTGCCAGTGTCTCTGAAAGAAATTATCTCAGTTAGATGTGATTCGTCAAATCCTACTTTATCTCTCGAAAAGTAAGGACTCATCGCTGAACGAATCTTTTCGTCAGATACACTTTCTGACGCTAGTCATCTATCCTGAGTAACATTATCTAAAACAGTAGGATCAGAGGTATTGCTAGGATTTTGGTGTCTTTGTTGCTCGGAAGAGGATACGACTTGTGTGGGGGCGCCAGCCGCACGATTGTATCTCGTATCTCTTTCTAACTTATAGCAATACTCTCTAGTATGTCCTTTCCTGTTACAATAGGTACATTTAACTTTCTTCTTCTCGATATCAGATTTCTGTCTAGCCACAGAGACAGATTCAGGATTGTGAGTTTTCCTGGTAAAGGTACGAGAAGTTACAGTAGCAGGTACATCAGGCCGGCAATGAGCAGCTGATTTAGGTGGCCAACTTCTAGGACAATTTTTAGTTACCTTGTTTCTGAGTGTTTTAGTACGTACAAGTTTGTGAGAAATTTCGTAATTGTCTGCTAATGCTGCAGTTTCCAGAATATCTGAGGTAGTATGATCGATCAGATATTCTTGTATGTCAGCAGACATACAGTTGTTAAACTCTTCGTGTAGTAACAACTGAACAAGGCTGTTATAGTTGTTACATTTAGCAGCTCTAGTCCATCTCTCAAAAGCAACTTTTTTCTCACGAGCAAACTCTACACAAGTTTGATCTTGTCGTCGTTGTAACGTACGAAAGGCTCTTTGATAACTTACAGGTAACAAGTTATACGTCTCTAGAATAGTTTGTTTGACAGCGTCATAACTAATGTACTTAGCAAATGGCAAAGCAGCCGTACAAGTTTGAGCTCTTCCTGTCAAAGCAGTATGAAGCAATGTTGCCCAGTGCTTACGTGGCCAGTTCATAGCACGAGCCTGGTTCTCAAACACATCAAAATATGTGTCTAAGTCACTTTCAAAAAACTTAGGAACCATGGATGCAGCTTTCTGCACATTAAATGTGTCCTGTGATCTATCAGTCTGTTGTCTTCCCAGACGAACATTTTCTCTTTGGAAATCTTCTTCGTTCAATCTCCTCTGTGCCTCTATTTGTGCAGTCTGCAACATAAGGAGGCGTTCAAACCTCTCAAACTGTTCCTGAGAGATAGGACCAGTGGGTAATGGAGGAGTAGGGAAATTAACATGGTCTGGACGGTCCTTAGGTCGGACACTTGGTCCAGCCGTCTCTAGAGTGTCTAGATCTGGTCTAGGATAAGTAAATACAGGTGTAGTATACACTGTACTAGTATTAGGCTGTGTCATACTACCAGCTACACTCTGTGCTATAGTGTCAGTGAGGCGGGAAGGTGTGAGCGAGAACTGAGCTACACTAGGCTCAGCCACTAGGCTCACTTCTGCTCTAGTTGCTCTTTCTTCATCAAATAGAGTCATACTTCCTAATTGTGACACTAGGCTTTCTGAATCTGAATCATAATCAGACATCTCTGTATGAGCAGGAAACAATATATCTTTAATTAATGCTCTGACAGTTTCAGCGGTGTAATTCCTGTTATACGTCACACCGAGATATTTGGCTACTTGCCAACACGTCTGAAGTTTTAATGTACTTAACTCAGACAAAGTCAGAGTATCAATTAACTGTTTCACTTTGGCATACATCACGAAAATAATTGTACTACGAGAGAGTGATTATGGGAAACTATAATCCTAATAGGAATTTTAGTGTTGGTTGTCTTAGAGCTAGAACTCAAACAGTATTTCCATCTCCTTGGATCAAGAGACTCAGTCAGGTACATACATCCACCTGGTATGTTGTACAAGACTAAACTCAAAGTCTTCAGATTAGGAAAATACTCAAAGTGTTTGATCATAGAAGTACTAGTATGTCAAACTGGACAATTTCTCCAACACCTTGGATCAAGAGCATCCCGGACAGGCCCCCATTTGTTACAAAAAACGCGATTCCAAAAGCTTAGAGATCTCCAGTGAATACTAGAAAGGACTGCCCTTCTAGCATCCAGCCTGTTACTGGGTTTTCGTAACAAGTAGTTAGTATCCTTGTCCAATTATCCATTATAATTCAGTATGGTTCAATAGTGCTTTAGGATTACAACTGGTAGGCTACTAACTAGAGAAATTAAAATTTAATAAATTTATTAAGTATATAAGTTGTCTAGAGGTATATTATCAGAGTAAATTAATTACAGCAATCAAAATAAAATCAATCTCTCGAGTTCAATATTATTGTGCTGAAAGCACATATCACATTTATAATTCTTAAGTACCGTCAGGTACATTAACATTTAATAAGATATTACAAATATGTACAAGTGTGTGTATGCGTATAAGTGCTCTTAAGTAGTTAGCTGTGTCTCAAGACTCGAATTAGACTTAAACAAGTGACTGACAAAGTCCTCAAATAAACTAACTTCTTGACCGACTGGCAACCCGAACAGTCTGCTTGAACAACAAAGAATGCTAAGCCCTATAGCAATGTAATATCAAGCGACTGCGACACAGAATCAGGAACTGGGAAATAATATAACAACACTAAGTAGGGACCATCTGCAGATCCTCCACTAAAGTTACAAAACTCCCATAATACTGAATCTTTGTTCAGCATAGGTAAAACTGTGACTGTGACAATACACAGGAACCAGTACAAAATTAGGTCAGAAGCTATAGCTAAGGACCTGAGATATTCAGAGTGTCTAAGCGACACACAACCTCAGTACAACGTCGAAAATCACTAAGTCTATACAATGTTCTGTGAACAAAGTTCTACAGAACTAACAAGAATAATGAGACAGACAATCTGTCCAACCAGCAAGCGAGTCTCCAGCAGACTGACTACTTCACACGAGGTGAGGACACCCCCCCCTCGATCACGTGATAGCTACGTGGACAACTGCAGCTCAGAAGCCGGCAGTATAACGAGCGACAAGCGATAATTACAGTAGTTTGATAATCAAGCCTAACTGAGCACATTTTATATACATCCTAACAACATAAGCTAAATAACAATATAACAGTCAAATAATAATATAAGGTCATACATTTACGATTTAGCTATTATCGCAAATATAAGCAATATAAAATTATATGAAAAGATAATATACATTACATATATACATAATAATCATTGTAACCCATTCAGGGGTTGCAACACTTTCACCTGCAGGGCCCTGGTTCGAGTTAATTCTGCTTTGAAGATTACTTTGACAGGCTGTTTCCTTCCACCTGCAAACCACCCAATTTTCCGAAAATTTGCCACCTGTGTCATGTCTCCCTCACCCATTGCTTTCATGATACCTTCGATCGCTTTCTTCTCCCCCTGGTTTCTTTCATCGTAGGTTTCCCCTTCGACTTCTTGGAGCCCGTAGACAAACACTGACCTCTCCCTCTCCTCCTCCCACTGTAATTCTCTTTGCATCCTCTGAGGTGTTTTAGCTGTTTCCATCGAAACGTTCCTTCCTTCAACTCCTGCCCTTGCTGCAGCCCCTATGCTCAGTGGACTGTCTTCCCTGCCACTGTAGTTCACTGTTAGTCTCTGTATATGTCATGTCACCTTCATTGTCTTCAGGCTTCCCGTACTCATCTTTACCTGAATCCCTACATCCCCCTTGTCTGTCTGGTATAGATGTTTCTGATGTCATGTCTGTACTGTCATTTGTGTCTCTAGTCTGTTTCAGGTTTTTTAGCTCCTCTTCTAAGCACTTTATCTTATCTTCTGCTGCTAAGATTTGTAGTTCCCACATCCTCTCTTCAGCTATCCTCTCCTCCATTACCTTCCCGAGGTCTGCTAGCTTCCTTCCCCACTCTTCCTCCATTTTTGTGAGCTCCATCTCCCAATCTTCCCTTCCAGGTTCTTCCCTCCTGGGTTCGGCCTCCTGACCCCTGGGTCTCCGCCCTCTTGGGTTACCCATTTTTTTTTACCACAGAGAGAAGCTTGTGTGAGAGAGGGAGAGAGAGAGGAATAGAGAGAGGGAGAGAGAATGATAGGGAGTAGGCTGGGGGTGATGAGTGGGAAGGGAGGGATGTGAAGGGAAGCCAGGGGCGAGAGGTAGGAGGAAAGGGAAGATGAATGGAAGGTGTGTGTAAGAAGGAGAGAGATAGAGAGAACGAGAGGTGGAAAGAGAAAGACAGAGAGAGAGACAGAGGGAGGGAGAGCGAAGGGGAGAGAAATCGAGGGAGAGAGAGAGAGTAAAGGGGGGGTGGATAAGATAAGATTTCGTTCGGATGTAGCCACCCAGACAGTGGGGTCTAACTTATTTCCATTGGGGTCCTTAATCCTGTCCCCCAGGATTCGACCCACACCAGTTAGGGGGTATGCCAGGTGTGTGTGTGTGTGTGTGTGTGTGTGTGTGTGTGTGTGACCAGGAATAGTGCTCTTCTCTTCTAAGTATTCATACTGTTAATAAATACCAGTAGTAATACCAGTAATTCTAATACCAATAGTAATTCTAACACTTATCACTTCTACTTATAGAATACCCAAAGTAATACTAGGTTCTAAAACTTAGCCTCTCGCAACTTCTACAAGTGTGTGTTTGTGTGTGTGTGTGTGTGTGTGTGTGTGTGTGTGTGTGTGTGTGTGTGTGTGTGTGTGTGTGTGTGTGTGTGTGTGTGTCTAACGTTACCCCTCACCAGCTACCCATTTCCCTCTCCTCACACCTGATCAGGGGGAGAAATGGTTAGGGGGATGGTAGGGGAGGGGAAGTTAGTATGTGATTGAAAAGTAACCGTTACACGCACTCTGTCATGTAGGCTCAGATTTGTAGTCCCATCTCTCTTTCCTAGTAATGCTACCTTCTCAGTTAATGCACTTTCTGGATTTAAGTATCAATTACTGCTGGTTACTTTCCTATTCCTTGCTCACACTGAGTTAGGACCTCCATGCTTACAGTTGGCAGGACCTAGCTGAGTACCCGACCCACAACACCACGCTTAGGCAAGTACATACGGCTGGCAGCGCTGAACTCGTTGACTCCTGACTCCTGGTTCCACTTCAGTTTCTTCTCTGTCTGTATTTTGATCCCATTTACAACGCATCAATCCCAGTACTAGATCTGCACTTCACTGACTACCTTTGGGTCACACCTTACCACTTAACATTTATGATGGCTGGCACTATGCCTCGCCCATGAGACCACGACTCAGTGTTGTACCGCTTGTTATTATCTAACACTGTTATTATCTTATACACTTGTTAGTTCTAATACACTTGCTATTATCTAATGCACTGCACTATCAAGATGTGAACTTTACTGATTAGTTGGACGCTTTCATTCTTTATTATGGACACCGTTGCTTCGAGAAAAACATCAACGTCCCAATATAATCGTTAGTTATTTTTTTTCTTTCTTTCCCTTCACTTTATGCACTACCTCATCAGTCCTTGACTTGTACTTAACTCTCTGGCTTGGATCACACTTATTATTTTGAATTTGTAGTAGTGTTGCTTATGGCAACACTCAAGCACCCGGCTCTAGGCCTCTCCCCATTTCTGGCACCGATTTCACTCCAAAATTATTTAAGTATTTTGTAGCCCTCGCCTCCCTTTTCTCGTTTAGGCAGCTTGTATTTCACTTCCCGACTTGTTCACCGGGCTCTAACACTTTATATGATCCCTCCAATATCCTTGGATAGGCCAGAAAGAGCCCAAAACCCGTGAGCACTGAGTATGCTGCTACTCCCGCCGAGTGTGTGTGTGTGTGTGTGTGTGTGTGTGTGTGTGTGTGATTGTTTGTGGCTGTGTTTAATCGGTAAAAGAGAGTTTTAAAAGAAAGTAGGTGAAACGAAGCAATATTTTGTTGAATACACGAAAAAAGTTTTGGTCAGACATTAATAAATAAGTTGATATAGTATGGATAAAAATAGACTTAGCAGTTAAAATTCGTATTTCAGATAGCCAGAGGTTTGTCTTGTGACCAGATGTTGCATACTTTTAATATTGTAAGGTGACTCCCTCTGGATACTTCTGGCTACCGTTAGTCCAGGTTACCTGAGGTTCTTGATTTGATGGGAAGCAGACTATGGCAAAGCTTCCCTCTACAATATCACTCATCTCTTCGTGATTGGTATATTTTGCTCCTGAGATATGGCAAATGAGTGCAAAAAGATCTGCCGATACACTGATGCAGATATTCCTTATAATTACACTATTACAAACAGCTTGAGGAGCGGGGTGTGTACTAAAGAAGTAATTAGAGACATTTATGAAAACAAATCCCAGTATGTTATTGTCGAGCAATATTGTCCACAATGTTGCTGTGTCAGTTGGCCTGTTTATGGTCTCTCAGATTCTGCAAGGATATCTCACTCCCACACTGATTTGATAAACATTGGTTTATGAGTTCCTACAGTACCATTCAAGTGTTCTGGGACTATCTCACTCAATAATTCACTGGATGCAGTAAACGAGGATAGAAACGCGGGTAGTGCTTTCTGCGTTGCCTTGTGATTCGTTCCAGTGACTCTAGACCCAAGTGGGGCATCACGGTGAGCTCAAATAATCTTCAAATAATCGAAGCAACGATTTGCTCTCCTTGAAGGGCACTTGTGACTTGTTCAGCTGTAAGACATTATTTAACATTCCGAAAGGTGTAAGGAGAGGCCTAGATTTCTATGCTCGAAAAATCTGATGGTTTCTACCAGGGAGTCTTTGCTTATCACCAGTGTGTTCACTCGAAGGTTCCTTAGTGATCTTTACAAAGATCTACACACACAAACACACACACACACACACACACACACACACACACACACACACACACACACACACACACACACACACACACACACACACACACACACACACACACTCCGAGACAAAATACTCTCCCTGACAACAATATATAATCTTAACATTTATGAGACACTTAGTAATTTCCGCCCACAATACGTGGAAACTTACGATGGAAGAATTTAAACATTTCTTTTGGAATTCTGTATCCTTTGTATCACCGAATATATTGAATATTTTGAAAGTTTGTTCGCGGTTTCTCTGTGGAGCCCAGTTGAATGGGAAATTAAAACAGGACGAGGCTTCACTGTCAACTGACATGACCTTCGTGTGCATTCACTAGATACGAATTTATTTTTCTTGTGTTCTCAAGTCGACTACTAACACTACCTGACAGTTTGTGTTCCCTTACAAACAGTTTCAGTATTTTCACGAGGAAGTGGAATATTGAAACCAATTTACTGGATTTAAACCGTCACTTCGCAAAAATCTTCCCGGGGAAAAAAAGTGGTCTTTTTTTTTTCTTTTTTTTTTACGAATTTTTCCTTTATTCTGCCATTAAATTTTTTATTTTTCTCTATATATCGTTTGACCAAGTGAATGTAAAAATATTACTCCCATTTTACTAGATTAAAACTCTATTTTAACCACTTTTATTGAAACTTGCACATGTCTTCACTTGAATCATTCTGATCACCATGTAAATACTCTCACTGATATGCATTTATTTAAACTAAATTTAACACAAATTAAATTTTAATCACGCTTAGTACATTCATCTGAGCAGTTGTTGTTGTACAGTAGTTCTTTCTTAACTTAAATCTACTTAACACACTCACACACACACGGCAAAAACAAACAAACAAACAAACAAAAAAAACGGAAAAAAATCACTAACAAAATCGTTATTAAATAGCGTGACAATTACTTTTAAAACAGATCACAATAAATCCCATAGTCTTTACACTAGGAAAAAAAATTCTCGCTAAAGTTTAATTAAACTTGACAGGATATATACACCGAGATATATATATATATATATATATATATATATATATATATATATATATATATATATATATATATATATATATATATATATATATATATATATATATATATATATATAGGTTGAGAATTTACTTTAATCTCTATTTTTTGGTATTAAATTAGTATTGTCAGATGCAGCTATACAGTGACCCTCGTGTAATTGATCGGCTTTGAACTCCATTAACCACCAACTCCTAAATTTCATTAAGTTATATACACCAAGAGAGATATATGTCTCAGTGTACACGAGGCTAAAGTCATCTTAAAGCAAGAGCAACTGACAGGCGCCGGTGCACAGTCAGTCGTGATATGACAAAGCAACACAGCTGTGTAAAACAATGAGAAATTTAACATATCTAAAATATTGTCCTCCGATAACTGACAGCGTCCCTAACGTCACATTGTATTACATCTGATGTCTGACACATTATATTACATCTGATGTTTGACACATTATATTACATCTGATGTCTGACACATTATATTACATCTGATGTCTGACACATTATATTACATCTGATGTTTGACACATTATATTACATCTGATGTCTGACACATTATATTACATCTGATGTTTGACACATTATATTACATCTGATGTCTGACACATTATATTACATCTGATGTCTGACACATTATATTACATCTGATGTCTGACACATTATATTACATCTGATGTCACATTATATTACATCTGATGTTTGACACATTATATTACATCTGATGTTTGACACATTCTATTACATCTGATCTGATGTACACATTATATTACATCTGATGTTTGAACATCTGATGTTTGACACATTATATTACATCTGATGTTTGACACATTATATTACATCTGATGTTTGACACATTATATTACATCTGATGTTTGACACATTATATTACATCTGATGTCTGACACATTATATTACATCTGATGTTTGACACATTATATTACATCTGATGTTTGACACATTATATTACATCTGATGTTTGACACATTATATTACATCTGATGTTTGACACATTATATTACATCTGATGTTTGACACATTATATTACATCTGTTGTCTGACACATTATATTACATCTGATGTCTGACACATTATATTACATCAGATCTCGCTACGGCTGACCATCCATTTTAGATTATTTGAACTCTGTATTGAATTTAGGAATCTCTTGGTGAGCAAAACGTCTCCTAAAGTTGCCCATAGGTTACACGTCTGCCTTCACACGTTCACCGGTACTGGTTACTACAAGGCTCCTTGACGCACACTCCGTAAAACACTCAACAAAGAAATTGCATGGAAAAACCATAGGAAGACTAAGTAAACGAAATTATTGATATTATTATTATTATTATTATTATTATTATTATTATTATTATCATTATTATTCACTATTCTTATAATTAATTTCACAGGAGAGCGCTAAACATTTAGAGGTCATTCAACACCTGGGGAATGCAATGATATCAGAATTAATCTAAAGAAAAGGAAGGTAGCTCCAAATTCTTGGATCAACACCTCTTCCTCGGCATCTAGGCACCATCCTCTTTCTTTCAAGGAAACAGTTGTAGAGGAAATTTCGTCCCAAGTCTCAGAGACAAACTAACAGTTACTTTCTCAATGGACATTCTCCACGCGCGCATAAAAGTTACCTACTGGTTAAAAATTCTTAAAAATATATGGGACTGTGCATAAAAGCAATTCATAACGGTAGCCGCTTTAGCTAATTAGGTGACCTGGAACACTGGGTAATGAGAGTAACACACCAGGTGAAGTAGGTGCTGCAGAAGCTTCAGTAATCCAAGACCCAGGCTCACCTGCACCTGCTGGCTCACCTGCACCTGCTGGGCCACCTGCACCTGCTGGCTCACCTGCACCTGCTGGGTCTCCTGGTAAACTGAAGGTGACCTCAAATACATACCTTAACGTTTATAAAACACAGGCATTAATGTACATGTACTGTATACAATATCGTCAGAATGAAGAATTAGACACATGTGCAACATCTGGGTATCTTTATGTGCAGATGTTTCACAAATGAATGGTGAAACATCTACAAGTATAGATACCCAGATACCCACATATGTTAATCTACTGAAACGAATATAGTGTATATCTCTTCAACACTTTGTATATATTGAGCTCTTAATCCTCATTTTCTTATTAAAGTATAATTAGCTTGTATTGTGCAGGGAAGAAATACAACCATAATGGTTCTCGTACAGATGTCAGAATCACTACCTAACAAATCAACCAACCTTTCACATCCCAGTATAGGAAAGCAACACTAGCGTGTTTCTGAAATGAACCTGATTACTTCGGAAACACATTTCAACAGAAAAAAAACGGGTCGAACACCGAGAGAGATGACATAAGTAGATGCTTACCCACCAAGCTGCCATCTTGCCTTACTTAAATTCATTAATTTATTTACGAGGATCCCCAAGTCATCTTAATTCTTCCTGTAAACTTACATTTTATTTTTATTAACCCATCGGCCGTTTCCCACCAATACAGGGTGGCCCGAAAAAGAAAAACTTTCACCACCATTCACTCCATCACTGTCTTGCCAGAGTGGGCTTACACTACAGTTATAAAACTGCAACATTAACACCCCTCCTTCAGAGTGTAGACACTGTACTTCCCATCTCCAGGACTCAAGTCCGGCCTGCCGGTTTCCCTGAATCCCTTCATAAATATTACCTTGCTCACACTCCAAGAGCACATCAAGTCCTAAAAACCATTGGTTTCCATTCGCTCCTATCTAACACGCTCACACATGCTTGTTGGAAGTCCAAGCCCTTCGCACACAAAACCTCTTTTACCCCCTCCCTCTAACCTTTCCTAGGCCGACCTCTACCCCGCCTTCCCTCCACTACAGATTTATACACTCTCGAAGTTATTTTATTTTATTCTACATGTCCGAACCACCTCAAGAACCCCTCCTTAGCCCTCTGGGTAATAATTTTGGTAATCTTGTACCTCCTCCTAATTTCCAAATTTCAAATTCTCTGCATTATAATCACACCACACATTGCCATCAGACACGACATCTCCACTGCCTCCAGCCTTCTCCCTGTAACATTCACAACTCATGCTTCGCACTCATGTAAGAGCGTTGGTATAACTATACTCTCTTACATTTCCCTCTTTGCTTTCATTGACAAAGTTCTTTGACTCCACAGACTCCTCAGTGCACTACTCACCTTACAAATATAATTGTCTATATTTTGCGTTAGGTTAGGCGGAGGTTAAGTTTAGTTACATTAGGTTAAGTGGAGGTTAAGTCAAGTCGAGTTCCGTTAGGTTAGGCAGAAGTTAAATTAAGTTACGTTAGGTTAGGCGGAGGTTAAGTTATGTTTAGTTACGTTAGGTTAGGCGGAGGTTAAGTTTAGTTAGGTTAGGTTAGGCGGAGGTTAAGTTAAGTTTAGTTTCGTTAGGTTAGGCGGAGGTTAAATTAAGTTACGTTAGGTTAGGCGGAGGTTAAGTTGTTTAGTTACGTTAGGTTAGGCGGAGATTAAGTTTAGTTACTTTAGGTTAGACGGAGGTTAAGTTTAGTTACCTTAGGTTAGGCGGAGGTTAAGTTTAGTTACTTTAGGTTAGGCGGAGGTTAAGTTAAGTTTACTTACGTTAGGTTCTCACTGGATGACTTTGAAAAGCTACTAATAAAAAAGTATATATAACATTAAATAAAAAATTTATAAAAGAGCAATGATGCGCTTGACAACGAGGCGACCTGTCTAGAATAACCAGCAAATGTACAAGTTCTTGAATGTACGGTTATCATTAGTGACACGAGAATATACGGTTATCATTAGTGACCCCAGAATATACGGTTATCATTAGTGACCCCAGAATATACGGTTATCATTAGTGACCCCAGAATATACGGTTATCATTAGTGACCCCAGAATATACGGTTATCATTAGTGACCCCAGAATATACGGTTATCATTAGTGACCAAAGAATATATGGTATACGGTTATCATCGAGAATGACACGAGAATATACGGTTATCATATGTGATACGAGAATGGGCTTCATCTGCAGGGACGGGGGGGAGGGGGAGGAGTTCCTGCTCTACGAATACCAGAACACTCCGCATTTCAAGTACTGGAGTTATTGATGTATTTACTCGACTGCGCTCCAATGAGTACACGTCAAGTACTTCCAAACGTTCCCAGTAGTTAAGGTGTTTGATGGAACTTATATGTGCAGTAAAGGTTCTCTGTACGTTCGTACATTCTCTAGATCTGTAATTTCACCTGCCTTAAATGGATATGTTAATGTACAGCAGTATTCCAGCCTAGAGCGAACAAGTGATTTAAAAAGGATCATCAATGGCTTGGCATCTCTTGTCTTGAATGTTCTCATTATGCATCCTATCAGTTTCCTCGCAGATGTGATAGTGACACTGTTGAGATCCTTGAACGTGATATCCTTAGACATTACCACTTCTAGGTCCTTCACATTACTTTTCCACTTTATGTGTGATTGGAGTTTGTAGTATACTCAGTCCTAGTTATTATTTCCTCCAGTTTATCATAACGGAGTAGTTGGAATTTGTCTTCATTGAACATCATATTGTTCTCTGTTACCCATTGGAAAACTTGGTTTATATCTTCTCGGAGATTTGCCGTGTCCTCAATGGATGACACTCTCATGCAGATCCTAGTATCGCCTGCAAAGGACGATACGGTGCTATTGTTTACATCTCTGTCTGTCTGATACGAGGATGAGTAACAGGATAGGGGCGAGTACTGTGCCTTGTGGGACAGAGCTCTTCACTATGGCAGCTTCTGATTTAACTCTGTTTACCATTACTCTTTGTGATTGATTTGTTAGAAAGTTGAAGATCCATCTGCCTACTTTGCCAGTTATCCCTTTAGCACGCATTTTGTGTGCTAATACACCATGATCTCACTTGTCAACGGCTTTTGCAAAATCTATGTATACTACATCTGCATTCTGTTTGTATTCCAGTGCTTGTCAACAATTTTATAAAAGTGATTTAGCTTCGGTTGCTCTGCTCTGTCTTTATCGTTCAGTATATCAAGTTGTTGTAATTCGTCCTGACTTATATGCTCTCATGGACCCAGGCTCAGGATGAATCTCACCATTTTGTTATGGCTAATTTGTAGTCTATCTTTCATCTTTTTTTTTTGTTAAGGTAAAGTACCACGAAGAGAAGAATAATCTATATGACATTGTATAAGAGCTAGACATAGGGTCCTGCCAGCCTCAGTAGGTAAACACTGTGCCTGTATATAAAGGAACTTTAGCCTGGCAGTCGTTATACTACATTGTTCCCCATCAATTTTCCTAACATGCTCGAGTCAAAGGGGATTCACAGATATTTTACTGAAGATACTGAAGTGATGGTTCCCCATTACACTGGACATTAAAACTATTTTTCCTTCTTAGTTTACTTTTCCTGTCAAAGTGTATGGCTTCTGTTTTCCCGAGGTGTAGTCATAGTTTGTTGTCTATTAACCGTTTGCTGCTGGACTCTAGCTCTAGTGATAGTATATTAGCTATTTCTTGTGAGTCTCTACCTGAGACTAACAGAGCACTGTCGCCTATATAAAACAGAAGCTTACACTTGACTCTGATGGGTATGTCGTTTACGTAATATAGAAACAGTATGGGACCCAGAATATTACCTTAGGGAACCCCAAATGCTATCGGCAGGAGTTCTGAGTGTGTTGATGATCTTGACAATGTTTCCTGTTCCTCAGGTCTGACTTAAACCAGTTTACAGAACCTATATCGATAGCTTTTAGTTTCTAATATTTTTTATGGTTGACCCTATCGAAGGTCTTTTGTAAGTCGAGGGTCACCATACCTATGAGATTCCCTAACGATATTTGAATTCTCAGATAGTCCATCAGATTAATTAGGGAGGTGTCGGCAGAGTAAGAGTTCCTGAAACCTGATTGATAACTATGTTTTTGTCATTAAGATATTTACCTACTTGATAGTACACCGCTTTTTCTGAAATTTTTGACATCACACTGAGTATGCTAACAGGCCTATAGATGCTGACATCAGACATGTTTTTCTTAAATATCGGATTAACTCTGGCCTCCATGAACTCCTCCGGGAAGTTACTGTTGGTGATGGACAAATTTATTATGGGGATTGACAGTTCAGAGACACCATGTTTGAGGAATTTGGCAGAGATGAATCTGTCCCACTGCTTTTAGTTAGGATTCACTTACTTAGTTCTTTTCGCACGTAGTCATAAGGTATACCTGTTAGTTAATAAGTGTTTGGGGTGACACATTTATTACTGTAGTAAGTTTTGAACTTATTGGAGTTTGTGTTGGAGGCAATAGTAGTAATAATAGTAGTAGAAAAGGTAGAAAGTAGAAGCAGAAATAGTGGTAAAGGAGTGGTAGCCGTAGTAGTAGTAAAGGAGTGGTAGTCGTAGTAGTAGTATAAGAACAGGGATCAGTCTAATGACAAGAAAATCGAGCACCTCAGGAGTGCTAGAGACCCACGTGGGGTATGACCAAAATCACAGGGGATGGGGGAGAAAGCTGAAGGACAGAAAACACTAGGCAGAAAAATGGAGACACTGGCCACTATCTTTCTGACAGACTTAAAGAGCACAAAAAATGTGTTAGACTTGCCGACTCCAATAATGCTATTTTCTGTCATCCTACTGGCTGGTCCTCTGCCAAAACTGTCTATCCTACTTCTAGCCTTCACAACCGTCGTCATGTTGAATCATCCCTTATTAACAACTTTCCTTGTGTGAATCTTAATCCTGACTTTGTCTCTGTAGATGCTTTCCTTTCTCCTTACATTGTCAAATGCTCCAGACTTCATAACACTCGTGACTTCTCTCCCTACCACTTCTCCTTTCATCTTTACCATATTTCTCTCAGTTTTTTAATTTTCTGCTTTAGTTTGTTCTATCCTTCAGTTTCCCCACCTTGTGGGTCCTTAGCTCTCCTGTAGTGCTCCTTTTTCTTGTCTTACTCTTTTACTACTACTACTACTACTACTACTACTGTTATGACTACCACTCATTTACTATTATTTCTGTCTACTCTACTACTATTACTACTACTACTGCCTCCCTTCATTCCCCTTTCTATCTCTTGTGGCACAAATTACTCTCACTTCTACTTCCACCACCATCATTACCACTTCCATTACTTCTCTTTTCTGCTTCTCCCATCCCTGTCCTCGTCTATATATATATATTGGCTCACGTTCTTCATAAGTTTTTCTCTCTGCTATGTGTGGGTTATCTGAATATGTTATATGCCCGGCGTCACCAGTCTATAATGAAGTGATGAGAATAGTGAAGTTTAGAAAATACTTCATCGATGAAAGAGAATTCTTCCTCAAGTAATTCACTACTACAGATTTCAAGGTCTTGAAGGAAGAAGCTTATGATAACGTTACGTTTAGTTTTGGTGTTGTGGTGAGAGTAGAAGTGGAGAAGATCCTGCTGGTTGGTCGGTTTTCACTAGACTTTAAAACGAAGCTTTTACAACTTAGCTGAACCTCTTGCCAGGAAATTTCTTCAACCTTGTCTTAATTAGCAACAAACTTACAGGCTCATGTTAGGTAAGTGTTTCTCAACACCAACCTCTGCTGAGCAATCAACTTCAACATTCTCCACCTGACTCTTTATATCATGATGTTCCCTATATATACTAATGTACCTGCTCAGGAAGATCTGTGTGTGACTTGTGGGCGAAACGTTGTCAATAAAAAATAACATTATGTTAGATGTGTGTCAACTTTTCCATTGTGTCGGTAATGTATATCATTTATATCCCTGTTATGTTAATAGCTTATTAACATAATGTAACATAATATTACATAATAAAATATAATATGACAAAATAAAACATAACATAACATAGCAAAACATAATATAACCCTCTCTACCAAGAAAAAAGAACAGCATAAAAGAAGGTAGGAAGCTTGGTGGTCAAGTTGGATCATCGGGAGGTAAAGTTTGTTGAGTCACCAGGTCAAGTCTTCCTGGAATACTTCTAACTTACATTTTTATTGTATTTTTATTGTCATTCAGGCTGCTGTTATCTGCGTGAAATTAATCATACACAATAAACTCAATAGTTTTGATGTATGCTGTTAATACTATGAGATATAAAACCACAGTGTTGCATAAATTAAGAGTTTGCGGCCACTGTTAGTCTCAGAGTTTGTTCTGAGTTACCAGACCCGGCCACCTGGAGGTCAGTGGTTCATCTTTACGGTTCACTCACCCACTTACTCTGTGAGAAGTTCAAGGGATACCTTTAAGCGGTTAAATATAACTGAGTCTTCCTCTTCTGAAGGGCGTCAGTGCGTAATGATTGATGTATCTTACAGACAGAATATTATCCACCTGTGAGAAGTTCCTGAAGGGATACCTTTAAGCGCTTTAACGTTAAATATAACTGAGTGAGTCATGGAAAACTATGTGTGATGTCACTGTGTGACTTAGATAACAATGTGTGATGTCACGATGATAGATAGTGTGTGTGATGTCACTGTGAATCTCAGATAAGGATGTGTGATGTCACTATGGGTTTTATACAAGAATGTGTGACGTCACTTATGTCTGAACAAAGGACACTGTATACAGAGCAACTCCTCATGTATACGCTAGGAAGGATCAGTTACAGAAGGAGAAGAGGGAATATAAATGAATAAATTTAAGGATAATGTGGATTATAATAAAGCTCGAGTGCAAGAAAGTCGGTCATAATGAGTATGTATGTACCTGAAGAAGAGAGAAGTGTAGAGAAGAGAGAGAGATTTTGGGAGATATTAAGCGAGTGTGAGTAATTGTGGTAGGGGACCTAAATGCTGAAGTGGGAGAAACGTTGAGAGAGGGTGTGATAGGTAAGTTTGGAGTGCCAGGTATAAATGATGATGGGGGGACATTGATCGAACTTTGCATACAAAGGGGTTTGGTTATAGGTAATATACATTTTAAGAAAAAAGGATAAATAAGTATACAAGATATGATACATATATGGCGTAATGACAGTAGTTTGTTGGACTATGTATTGATAGATAAAAGACTGTTGGGTGGACTTTACGATGTACATGTTTATAGAGGGGCAACGGATATATAAGATCAAATTTTAGTAGTAACTACAGTGAAAGTAAAAGGAAAATGGAAGTAGCAAGTAAGAGAGAGGTGAAAGGTTATAAACTAAAGAAGGAGGCAGTTAGGGTAAGATATAACAACTACTGGAGGATGGATGAGCTAGTGAGAGATTAGGCAATGATGTTGAAGATGTATGGGGTAGGTTTAAGAATGTAGTGTTAAAGTGTTCAGCAGAAGTTTGTTGTTACAGGAAAGTGGGTGCGGGAGGGAAGAAGAGCGATTGGTGGAATAATGAGGTAAAGAGAGTAATAAGAGAGAAAAAGTTATCATATGAGAGGTTTTTGCAAAGTAGAAGTGATACAAGGATGGAGGAGAATATGGAGAGAAAACGAGAGGTAAAGAGAGTGGTGAAGGAATGTAATAAGAGAGTAAATGAGAGAGTGGGAGAGATATCAACAAATTTCGTTGAAAATAAGAATAAATTTTGGAGCGTGAGTAATAAGCTGAGAAAGTCTAGGGAACGAACTGAATTGATAGTTTAAAATAGAAGAGGAGAGTTATTACATGGAGAGTTAGAAGTATAGGGAAGATGGAGGGAATATTTTGAGGAATTGTTAATTAAATGTTGATGAAGATAGGAAAGCTGTGATTTCGTTTATGGATCAAGGAGGAATAACATCTTGTAGGAGTGAGGAAGAGCCAGTTGTGAGTGTGGGGGAAGTTCGTGAGGCAGTTGATAGAATGGAAGAGGGTAAGGCAGCTGAAATTGATGGATAAAGATAGAAATGTTAAAAGCAGGTGGGCATATAGTTTTGGAGTGATTAATGATTTTGTTTAATAAATGTATGGAAGAGAATAAGGTACCTAGGGATTGGTTGAGAGCATTCATAGTTCTTTTGTACAAAGGCAAAGGGGACAAAAGAGAGTGCATAAAGTATAGGGGAATAAGTCTGTTTAGTATACCTGGTAAAGTGTATGATAGAGTTATTATTGATAGAATTAAAAGTAAGACGGAGAGCAGGATAGCAGATGAACAAGGAAGCTTTAGGAAGGGAAACGGGTGTGTAGACCAAGTGTTTACAGTGAAACATATAGGTGAGCAGTATTTAGATAAGGGTAAAGGGGTTTTTGTGTCATTTATGGATTTGGAAAATGCGTATAATAGGGTAGATGGGAGGCGATTGGCAGATGTTGCATATGTGTGGAATAGTAGGAAGATTACTGAAAGAGGTGAAGAGCTTTTATGAGGATAGTGAGGCTCAGGTTAGAGTATGTACGAGAGAGGGAAATTATTTCCCAGTAAAAGCTTGCTTTAGGCAGGGATGGATGATGTCACCATTGTTGTTCAATATATGTATAGATGGGGTTGTAAGAATGCGTGGGTGTTGGCATGAGGTGTGGGGTTAAAAGAAAAAGAAACTAACACAAAATGGAAGGTGTCATAGTTGCTCTTTGCTGATGACACTGTGCTTTTGGGAGATTTTGAAGAGAAGTTACAGAGGTTGGTTGATGATTTTGGTAGGGTATTTAAAAAAAGGAAATTAAAAGTGAATATAGGAAAGAGTAAGGTGATGAGGATAACAAAAATTTTAGGTAACGAAAGACTGAATATCAAATTGGAGGGAGAGTATGGAGGAGGTGAATGTATTCAGAATGTGTCAGCAGATTGGTCTATGAAAGGTGAGGTGAATCATAGAATTAACGAGGGGAATAATGTGAGTGGTGACTGAGGAGTCTGTGGAGATAAAGAACATTATCCATGTAAGCAAACAGGGGAATGTATGAGAGTATAGTTATACCAACCCTCTTATCTGAGTGTGAGGCATGGGTGGTGAATGTTGGAGACAGTGGAGAAGTCATGCCTGAGGGCACTGCAGAGAATTCATTGTTTGGAAATTACAAGGAGGTGCGGGATTACCAAAACATGTAGAGAGGATTGAACGAAATACAATATTGGAGGGATGGCGGGGTCGGGGTTGGAGGCAGGGGATAAAAGAGGTTTGGTATGTGAGGGGCTTGGACTTCCAGCAAGCATGCGTGACTGTGTTAGATCTGCACTCAGAAGGAGGGGTCTTAATGTTGCAATTTAATAACTGTAGTGTGAGTGCGCCTCTGGCAAGACAGTGATGGAGTGAATGATGATGAATGTTTTTCTTTCTCGGGCCACCCTGCCTTGGTGGGTCACCCTGCCTTGGTGGGTCACCCCGCCTTGGTGGGTCACCCTGCCTTGGTGGGCCACCCTGCCTTGGTGGGCCACCCTGCCTTGGAGGGCCACCCTGCCTTGGTGGGTCACCCTGCCTTGGTGGGTCACCCTGCCTTGGTGGGTCACCCTGCCTTGGTGGGTCACCCTGCCTTGGTGGGTCACCCTGCCTTGGTGGGTCACCCTGCCTTGGTGGGCCACCCTGCCTTGGTGGGAAACGGCCGATGTGTGAAATAAAAAATATAAAAAACAGTAATAATAATTATCTCACATTTCTAAAAGTGATAAAAATAACTGATTACTACTAGGTGAAAAATTGATAACAATAACTACTTAATACTAGGTGAAAAATTTATAACAATAATTACTTACTACTAGGTGAACAAAAGATAACAATAACTACTTACTACTAGGTGAACAAGTGATAACAATAACTACTTACTACTAGGTGAACAAGTGATAACAATAACTACTTACTACTAGGTGAACAAGTGATAACAATAACTACTTACTACTAGGTGAACAAGTGATAACAATAACTACTTACTACTAGGTGAACAAGTGATAACAATAACTACTTACTACTAGGTGAACAAGTGATAACAATAACTACTTACTACTAGGTGAACAAGTGATAACAATAACTACTTACTACTAGGTGAACAAGTGATAACAATAACTACTTACTACTAGGTGAACAAATGATAACAATAACTTACTACTAAATGAATATGTTACCAGACCCTGCCACGTGTTGATGTGTATTGATGCTTTCCCCAGGTTCGTGGGTCCAGGAGTCCATCTGTGTCTCCTCAGATATTCTCCCTTCCCCACATCCTAACCTACACTTCCTATCCTACACTCAGGTTCATGGCTCCAGGAGTCCATCTGTGTCCCCTCAGGTATTCTCCCTTCCCCACATCCTAACCTATATTTCCTATCCTACTCTCAGTTTCATGGGTCCAGGAGTCCATCTGTGTCCCCTCAGATATTCTCCCTTCCCCACATCCTAACCTACACTTCCTATCCTACACTCAGGTTCATGGGTCCAGGAGTCCATCTGTGTCCCCTCAGGTATTCTCCCTTCCCCACATCCTAACCTATATTTCCTATCCTACTCTCAGTTTCATGGGTCCAGGAGTCCATCTGTGTCCCCTCAGATATTCTCCCTTCCCCACATCCTAACCTATACTTCCTATCCTACTCTCAGGTTCATGGGTCCATGAGTCCATCTGTGTCCCCTCAGATATTCTCCCTTCCCCACATCCTAACCTATACTTCCTATCCTACACTCAGGTTCATGGGTCCAGGAGTCCATCTGTGTCCCCTCAGATATTCTCCCTTCCCCACATACTAACCTATACTTCCTATCCTACTCTCAGTTTCATGGGTCCAGGAGTCAATCTGTGTCCCCTCAGATATTCTCCCTTCCCCACTTCCTAACCTATACTTCCTATCCTACTCTCAGTTTCATGGGTCCAGGAGTCCATCTTTGTCCCCTCAGATATTCTCCCTTCCCCACATCCTCACCTATACTTCCTATCCTACTCTCAGTTTCATGGGTCCAGGAGTCCATCTGTGTCCCCTCATATATTCTTCCTTCCCCACATCCTCACCTATACTTCCTATCCTACTCTCTGGTTCATGGGTCCAGGAGTCCATCTGTGTCCCCTCAGATATTCTTCCATCCCCACATCCTCACCTATACTTCCTTTCCTACTCCCAGGTTCATGGGTCCAGGAGTCCATCTGTGTCCCCTCACCTATATACTTCCTATCCTACTCTCAGGTTCATGGGTCCAGGAGTCCATCTGTGTCCCCTCAGATATTGTCCCTTCCCCACTTCGTATCCTACATTCAGTAATCCCAACTTTTGCATCAAAGCCTTCCCCGGGAATTCATCCGGGGACCCCCGGATGTCTTCCCTTCCCTTCAAGTCTGGGTGATGCCTTACCCAGTCCTACCCACGGTCCGTGGTCAGCAGTCCCACATCAGGTCTGTGGTTCCAGGTATTGCACCCTTCCACACTTTCCTGAGGTCAGCAGTCCCACCCCAGATCCGTGGTTCCAGGTATTCACCTTTCACCACTTCCCTGAGGTCAGTAAGTCCCACCAGGTCCGTGGTTCAAGGTATTCACCTTTCACCACTTCCCTGAGGTCAGCAAGTCCCACCCCAGGTCCCTGGTTCCAGGTATTCACCCTTCACCACTTCCCTGAGGTCAGCAGTCCCACCCCAGGTCCGTGGATCCAGGTACATACCCTTCACCACTTCCCTGAGGTCAGCGAGTCCCACCCCAGGTCCGTGGATCCAGGTACATACCCTTCACCACTTCCCTGAGGTCAGCAAGTCCCACCCCAGGTCTGTGGTTCCAGGTACTCACCCTTCACCACTTTCCTGAGGTCAGCAAGTCCCACCCCAGGTCCGTGGTTCCAGGTATTCACCCTTCACCACTTCCCTGAGGTCAGCGAGTCCCACCCCAGGTCCGTGGATCCAGGTACATACCCTTCACCACTTCCCTGAGGTCAGCAAGTCCCACCCCAGGTCTGTGGTTCCAGGTACTCACCCTTCACCACTTCCCTGAAGTCAGCAGTCCCACCCCAGGTCCGTGGATCCAGGTACATACCCTTCACCACTTCCCTGAGGTCAGCGAGTCCCACCCCAGGTCCGTGGTTCCAGGTATTCACCCTTCACCACTTCCCTGAGGTCAGCAAGTCCCACCCCAGGTCTGTGGTTCCAGGTACTCACCCTTCACCACTTCCCTGAGGTCAGCAAGTCCCACCCCAGGTCCGTGGTTCCAGGTATTCACCCTTCACCACTTCCCTGAGGTCAGCAAGTCCCACCCCAGGTCCGTGGTTCCAGGTATTCACCCTTCACCACTTCCCTGAGGTCAGCAAGTCCCACCCCAGGTCCGTGGTTCCAGGTATTCACCCTTCACCACTTCCCTGAGGTCAGCAAGTCCCACCCCAGGTCCGTGGTTCCAGGTATTCACACTTCACCACTTCCCTGAGGTCAGCAAGTCCCACCCCAGGTCCGTGGATCCAGGTATTCACCCTTCACCACTTCCCTGAGGTCAGCAGTTTTAACCAGCCTTGAAGCACTGTCCATATATGATATTACTACACAAGTGTATTAATATCAGTATACGAAGGTAGATGTTATTACAGAGGAGGACACACAGATAATCTGCGCTCTGTAATAACATCCTCCTGGACAGACTCGAACGTCGACTACCTGAGACATGAGAGATCTCTATCACAGTTCGTCCACCAAGAACTGGCCACTAGTGAAAATCTGGAACATATATTTATATTTAATATTGTTCCTATGTCAGTTATTAGCTTCTTCAATTATTTATTTGTATATGTGTATTTGTGAACGTTTCTATGTGCGTCGATTAGTGTGGGTGTGTGAACCTTTGTGTTCCCTGTATGGTAACTGTATTTAATTGATAGCAGTTACCTTTCTTCCCTCGTTATTAATCTTTATTTTCATGGTACGCCAAAGTTCTCAAGCTAGCACTTTTAAATATACGTTCCACTCCTGTATCATTTATTCTATTTGAGTTTGCCTTAATAAGAGCTTCTCTCTTATTTAGGGCTGTACACTTGTGTTTATTCCTGCTTTGCTTTGAATTTCAAGTAATTTTTTTAATCCTCAGCATTTCTTTTAAAGGTCATACTCCTATCGTATGAGTGATTTAGCGAGCAGATTGTAACTGTATTTATTTCTTCATTTTAGCGTTGACTTGTCGGCGTGGGTCATGTGACACAGGCGAGGTTACGATATGGACAGCAGGGATCTGGCATAGATCCAGAGCATTGAACTAGCCTAAAATACCTACGATCCATGAGCAACCTTCTACACTTAACCGATCACCTCAGCCAGCTATACACCCAGCTACCCAGTGTAACTACGTGTCTTGTCGGGCTACTCAACACTCTGGTGATAACAGTGGCTATCCAACGTCTTCAACACTGGATAAGGATAAGTTCACCTCTTGGCAGAATCGTAATGTGGAAACCGTCGTTCGAGTCACGAACAACGGCTTTGAGTTCCGACACCACTCAAAGTTCTGCGTCATGAACATCGGCACAACACGCAAAACCTGTGTATAAATTAGCTTTGTGCTAGTGTACTGTGCTGGTATTCTATGTTACTATACCGAACTGGTCTTCTGTGTTAATGTATTGTATTGGCATTGTGTGCATTGTACAGTATTGGTCTTGCTTGTTATTGTACTGTATGGTCTTCTGTATTATTGTACTGTACTTGTATTCTCTGTTATTGTACTGTACTGGTCTTTTGTGTTACTGTATTTTACTGGTGTTCTGTGTCACTGTACAGTACTCGTCTTCCGTGTTACTGTACTGTACTGGTCTTGTGTGTTACTGTACTGTACTGATCTGTGTTATTGTACTGAACTAATCTTCTGTGTTATTGTTCTGTACTGGTCTTCTTTGTTATAGTTCTGTACTGGTTTTCTGTGTTATTATACTGTACTTGTCTTCTGTGTTATTGTACTGTACAGGTCTTCTGTGTTAAGGTGCTGTACTGGTCCTCTGTATTATTTTACTGTACCTGTCTTCTGTGTATTGTTCTGTATTGGTCTTCTGTGTTGTTGTTATGTACTGGTCTTCTGTGTTACTGTATTGTACTGGTTTTCTGTGTATTGTACTCTACTGGTCTTTTGAGTTTTTGTGCTGTACTGGTTTTCTGTGTCACTGTACTGCACTGGTCTTCTGTGTTATTATGTTCTGGTCTTCCGTGTTATTGTACTCTACTTGTCTTCTGTGTTATTGTACGCTACTGGTCTTGTGTGTTATTGTTCTATACTGGTCTTTTGTGCAATTGTACTGTACTCTTCGTTTGTGATTTGAAATGTACTGGTCTTCTGTGTTATTGTACTGTACTGGTCTTCTATGTTATTGAACCGTAGTGGTCCTCTGTGTAACTGTACTGAACTGTTCCTGTGTGCTACTGTACTGTACTGGTATTCTGTGTTATTGTACTGTACTGGTCTTCTGTGTTATTGTACTGTACTGGTCTTCTGTGTTATTGTACTGCACTGATCTTCTGTGTTAGTGAACTGTATTGCTAGTCTACGTTATTGTAAAGTACTGTTCTTGTGTTATTCTTTGTGCTAGTCTACTGTGTTATTGTACTGTACTGGTACTCTGTGTTATTGTAATATTCTGGTCTTCTGCGTTATTATTCTGTACTGGCATTCTGTGTTATAGTACTGTACTGGTCTTTTGTGTTATTGTTCTGTTCTGGTCTTCTGTGTTATTGTACTGTACTGGTCTTCTGTGTTAGTGAACTGTATTGCTAGTCTACGTTATTGTAAAGTACTGTTCTTGTGTTATTCTTTGTACTAGTCTACTGTGTTATTGTACTGTACTGGTACTCTGTGTTATTGTACTGTACTGGTACTCTGTGTTATTGTACTGTACTGGTACTCTGTGTTATTGTAATATTCTCTTCTGCGTTATTATTCTGTACTGGCATTCTGTGTTATAGTACTGTACTGGTCTTCTGTGTTATAGTACTGTACTGGTCTTCTGTGTTATTGTACTGCACTGATTTTCTGCGTTATTGCACTGTAATGATGTTCTGTGTTACCGTACTGTACTGGTCTTCTGTCTTATTGTATTCTACTGGTATTTTTTTATTGTACAGTACTGGTCTTACGTGTTACTGTACTGTACCTGTCTCCTTTGTTACTGTACTGTACTGATCTGTGTTTTTGTACTGTACGGGTCTTCTGTGTTATTGTACTGTGCTGGTGTTTTGAGTTTCTGTGCCGTACTGGTCCTCTGTGTTACTGTACTGTACTGCGCTGGTATTGTGTGCATTGTACTGTTATAGTCTTCTGTGTTATTGTACTGTGTTGGTGTACTGTGCTGGTCGCCTGTGTTACTGTACCGTACTAGTCCTCTGTGTTAATGTACTGCGCTGGTATTCTGTGTATTGTTCTGTACTTGTCTTATGTGTTAGTGAACTGTACTGGTCTTCTGTGTTATTGTAATGTACTGGTTTTCAGCGTTATTGTACTGTATTAGTCTTCTGTGTTATTGTACTATACTGGTCTTCTGTGTTATTGTACTGTACTGGTCTTCTGTGATTTGTACTGTACTCGTTTTCTGTGTTTTTGTACTGTACTGGTTCTCGGTATTATTGTACAGTACTGGTCTTCTGTGTTACTGTACTGTAGTGGTGTTCTGGGTTACTGAATTGTACTGGTCTTCTGTGTTAATGAATTGTATTGCTCGTCTGTGTTATAGTACTGCACTGGTCTTCTGTGTTACTGTACTGTTCTGGTCTTTTTGTGTTATTGTACTGTACTGGTCTTCTGTGTTACTGTACTGTTCTGGTCTTCTGTGTTATTGTACTGTACTGGTCTTCTGTGTTATTGTACTGTACTGGTCTTCTGTGTTATTGTACTGTACTGGTCTTCTGTGTTATTGTACTGTACTGGTCTTCTGTGTTATTGTACTGTACTGGTCTTCTGTGTTATTGTACTGTACTGGTCTTCTGTGTTATTGTACTGTACTGGTCTTCTGTGTTATTGTACTGTACTGGTCTTCTGTGTTATTGTACTGTACTGGTCTTCTGTGTTATTGTACTGTACTGGTCTTCTGTGTTATTGTACTGTACTGGTCTTCTGTGTTATTGTACTGTACTGGTCTTCTGTGTTATTGTACTGTACTGGTCTTCTGTGTTATTGTACTGTACTGGTCTTCTGTGTTATTGTACTGTACTGGTCTTCTGTGTTATTGTACTGTACTGGTCTTCTGTGTTATTGTACTGTACTGGTCTTCTGTGTTATTGTACTGTACTGGTCTTCTGTGTTATTGTACTGTACTGTTCTTCTGTGTTATTGTTCTGTACTGGTCTTCTGTGTTATTGTACTGTACTGGTCTTCTGTGTTATTGTACTGTACTGGTCTTCTGTGTTATTGTACTGTACTGGTCTTCTGTGTTATTGTACTGTACTGGTCTTCTGTGTTATTGTACTGTACTGGTCTTCTGTGTTATTGTACTGTACTGGTCTTCTGTGTTATTGTACTGTACTGGTCTTCTGTGTTATTGTACTGTACTGGTCTTCTGTGTTATTGTACTGTACTGGTCTTCTGTGTTATTGTACTGTACTGGTCTTCTGTGTTATTGTACTGTACTGGTCTTCTGTGTTATTGTACTGTACTGGTCTTCTGTGTTATTGTACTGTACTGGTCTTCTGTGTTATTGTACTGTACTGGTCTTCTGTGTTATTGTACTGTACTGGTCTTCTGTGTTATTGTACTGTACTGGTCTTCTGTGTTATTGTACTGTACTGGTCTTCTGTGTTATTGTACTGTACTGGTCTTCTGTGTTATTGTACTGTACTGGTCTTCTGTGTTATTGTACTGTACTGGTCTTCTGTGTTATTGTACTGTACTGGTCTTCTGTGTTATTTTACTGTACTGGTCTTCTGTGTTATTGTACTGTACTGGTCTTCTGTGTTATTGTACTGTACTGGTCTTCTGTGTTATTGTACTGTACTGGTCTTCTGTGTTATTGTACTGTACTGGTCTTCTGTGTTATTGTACTGTACTGGTCTTCTGTGTTATTGTACTGTACTGGTCTTCTGTGTTATTGTACTGTACTGGTCTTCTGTGTTATTGTACTGTACTGGTCTTCTGTGTTATTGTACTGTACTGGTCTTCTGTGTTATTGTACTGTACTGGTCTTCTGTGTTATTGTACTGTACTGGTCTTCTGTGTTATTGTACTGTACTGGTCTTCTGTGTTATTGTACTGTACTGGTCTTCTGTGTTATTGTACTGTACTGGTCTTCTGTGTTATTGTACTGTACTGGTCTTCTGTGTTATTGTACTGTACTGGTCTTCTGTGTTATTGTACTGTACTGGTCTTCTGTGTTATTGTACTGTACTGGTCTTCTGTGTTATTGTACTGTACTGGTCTTCTGTGTTATTGTACTGTACTGTTCTTCTGTGTTATTGTTCTGTACTGGTCTTCTGTGTTATTTTACTGTACTCGTCTTCTGTGTTATTTTACTGTACTGTTCTTCTGTGTTATTGTTCTGTACTGGTCTTCTGTGTTATTTTACTGTACTCGTCTTCTGTGTTATTTTACTGTACTGTTCTTCTGTGTTATTGCACTGTATTTTTCTTCTGTGATATTGTACTGTACTGGTCTTCTGTGTTATTGTACTGTACTGGTCTTCTGTGTTATTGTACTGTACTGTTCTTCTGTGTTATTGTTCTGTACTGGTCTTCTGTGTTATTGTACTGTACTGTTCTTCTGTGTTATTGTTCTGTACTGGTCTTCTGTGTTATTGTACTGTACTGGTCTTCTGTGTTATTATACTGTACTGTTCTTCTGTGTTATTGTTCTGTACTGGTCTTCTGTGTTATTGTACTGTACTGTTCTTCTGTGTTATTGTACTGTACTGGTCTTCTGTGTTATTGTACTGTACTGGTCTTCTGTGTTATTGTACTGTACTGGTCTTCTGTGTTATTGTACTGTACTGGTCTTCTGTGTTATTGTACTGTACTGGTCTTCTGTGTTATTTTACTGTACTGGTCTTCTGTGTTATTGTTCTGTACTGGTCTTCTGTGTTATTTTACTGTACTGGTCTTCTGTGTTATTGTACTGTACTGGTCTTCTGTGTTATTGTTCTGTACTGGTCTTCTGTGTTATTTTACTGTACTCGTCTTCTGTGTTATTGTACTGTACTGTTCTTCTGTGTTATTGTACTATATTGTTCTTCTGTGTTATTGTACTGTACTGGTCTTCTGTGTTATTGTGCTGTACTGTTCTTCTGTGTTATTGTTCTGGACTGGTTTTCTGTGTTATTGTACTGTACTGGTCTTCTGTGTTATTGTACTGTACTGGTCTTCTGTGTTATTGTGCTGTACTGTTCTTCTGTGTTATTGTTCTGGACTGGTTTTCTGTGTTATTGTACTGTACTGGTCTTCTGTGTTATTGTACTGTACTGGTCTTCTGTGTTATTATACTGTACTGTTCTTCTGTGTTATTGTACTGTACTGGTCTTCTGTGTTATTGTACTGTACTGTTCTTCTGTGTTATTGTACTGTACTGGTCTTCTGTGTTATTGTACTGTACTGGTCTTCTGTGTTATTGTACTGTACTGGTCTTCTGTGTTATTGTACTGTACTGGTCTTCTGTGTTATTGTACTGTACTGGTCTTCTGTGTTATTGTACTGTACTGGTCTTCTGTGTTATTGTACTGTACTGGTCTTCTGTGTTATTGTACTGTACTGGCCTTCTGTGTTATTGTGCTGTACTGGTCTTCTGTGTTATTGTACTGTACTGGTCTTCTGTGTTATTGTATTGTACTGGTCTTCTGTGTTATTGTACTGTACTGGTCTTGTGTGTTATTGTACTGTACTGGTCTTCTGTGTTATTGTACTGTACTGGTCTTCTGTGTTATTGTACTGTACTGGTCTTCTGTGTTATTGTTCTGTACTGGTCTTCTGTGTTATTGTACTGTACTCGTCTTCTGTGTTATTGTTCAGTACTCGTCTTCTGTGTTATTGTACTGTACTGGTCTTCTGTGTTATTGTACTGTACTGGTCTTCTGTGTTATTTATTGTAACCCTCATTCCAGTTTCTTAAGAAAATTTAAATTATATGATCAAGAATTTTCTTAATTTTCTTACACTATTCATATAGAACTTATTAATTTAAACAGTGGCGTGGGAGAGTGTAGATATGCTTATGAGAACGTGTACACATGTATATATATGTGTACGTAGTAGTGTGTTTGTAGTGATGTGTATGTGTAGATGAAAGTGAAAAGTAAACATCAGAAGAAAACTTATATGAACTACATAATAATTCACAATAAAGAAGAGCACAGTTCTGTCGTACAGCTGTCAGACTAGCTGACTCTGCTGTCAGCCTGGCTGACTCTGCTGTCAGCCTGGCTGACTCTGCTGTCAGCCTAGCTGACTCTGCTGTCAGCCTGGCTGACTCTGCTGTCAGCCTGGCTGACTCTGCTGTCAGCCTAGCTGACTCTGCTGTCAGCCTAGCTGACTCTGCTGTCAGCCTAGCTGACTCTGCTGTCAGCCTGGCTGACTCTGCTGTCAGCCTGGCTGACTCTGCTGTCAACAGTTAGTCAGTCAGAATAAAAGAAATGAGTCAATAAGAAGATTAAAACTGGTAAATTTAGAATGTATTAATATTGAAGTTTGTGAGGCAGTTGTAATAAAGTTCTGGAATACTTAATGATTTTGTTCATAATGTTTATAAAAGAAAAGGGAAAACTTTAAAGAATGTAATAATTATAATGGAATAAGACTGTTGAGCATAAAGTGTGTGTCAGAAATATGATGGATGAAATGATGGAAAAGACAAAATATTCGTACCAAAGAAGAGTGTGAATTCTGAAAGGGAAATTAATATATGCATCAAGAGTAAACAATGAAATACCCAAGTGAAAAACACTTATATAAAGGGAAGCAACACTTAGGTGGATTTATAGGTTTGATAAAAATATACTAGAGTTAAAAATGTATTTAATCTTAGCAAATGTTTTGAGAGCAATAGTGTTGAATTAAGTTATAATATGCAAGAAAGACGGTAAAGACTTACACAAAAAACTTGGTGTTAGATAATGTTGTGTGATGTCACCTGTGGTCTTAAAGACGTGTGATGTCACCTGTGGTCTTAAAGACGTGTGATGTCACCTGTGGTCTTAAAGACGTGTGATGTCACCTGTGGTCTTAAAGACGTGTGATGTCACCTGTGGTCTTAAAGACGTGTGATGTCACCTGTGGTCTTAAAGACGTGTGATGTCACCTGTGGTCTTAAAGACGTGTGATGTCACCTGTGGTCTTAAAGACGTGTGATGTCACCTGTGGTCTTAAAGACGTGTGATGTCACCTGTGGTCTTAAAGACGTGTGATGTCACCTGTGGTCTTAAAGACGTGTGATGTCACCTGTGGTCTTAAAGACGTGTGATGTCACCTGTGGTCTTAAAGACGTGTGATGTCACCTGTGGTCTTAAAGACGTGTGATGTCACCTGTGGTCTTAAAGACGTGTGATGTCACCTGTGGTCTTAAAGACGTGTGATGTCACCTGTGGTCTTAAAGACGTGTGATGTCACCTGTGGTCTTAAAGACGTGTGATGTCACCTGTGGTCTTAAAGACGTGTGATGTCACCTGTGGTCTTAAAGACGTGTGATGTCACCTGTGGTCTTAAAGACGTGTGATGTCACCTGTGGTCTTAAAGACGTGTGATGTCACCTGTGGTCTTAAACACGTGTGATGTCACCTGTGGTCTTAAAGACGTGTGATGTCACCTGTGGTCTTAAACACGTGTGATGTCACCTGTGGTCTTAAAGACGTGTGATGTCACCTGTGGTCTTAAAGACGTGTGATGTCACCTGTGGTCTTAAAGACGTGTGATGTCACCTGTGGTCTTAAAGACGTGTGATGTCACCTGTGGTCTTAAACACGTGTGATGTCACCTGTGGTCTTAAAGACGTGTGATGTCACCTGTGGTCTTAAAGACGTGTGATGTCACCTGTGGTCTTAAAGACGTGTGATGTCACCTGTGGTCTTAAAGACGTGTGATGTCACCTGTGGTCTTAAAGACGTGTGATGTCATTGTACTTTGCTCAGAAGACAGTATATACAGAGTAAGCCATCATGTAGACCAGGTGCCACTGTAAACACAGCTTTATTAACACATTATGTAAAACTCTGTATATATACACACACACATATACATGTGTGCGCGCATGTATGTATATATCCGACCTTCAAATTCATTTACGAAACACCAGAAATAGCAATTATTATAAATTTGTTATAGTTTTCATAGAGGAAATTTAGAGATTTGAATTTGATACTTTTTCATACATAATAACATGTACACATGACATTCGTGAACACACAAGAACAGGTATACATGACACCAATATACAATAACACGTAGATATTACATTCATTTATACAAAATAACATGTTACACACGACACACAGTCCTCCACTAGTGTCTCAAACGTGTTCATCTTTATATATTTACATATTTCACATAGAATGTCGCTCACAAACACATTTAAACTGCTAAATAAGTTAAAAAAAACTTGTTTCAGTATAAATTCATAGTGTAACATAAAAGGAATTCCAAAATTGTAATTAATTAGCCTCCTGGGTGGCCGAGCTGTGTACGAGCTTCGTCTAGTCCAGCTGGTCTACGGTTCCAGGCTGTCTTGGTGGATGTAATTACTGGACGCAGTTTACTGTGTGTCCCCTCCAGTAATTCCACCCACCTGGACAGTCGCTACCGTAGACCAGCTAGACAAGACCAAGTTTCCACTCAGCAAGGTCACTAAGGATGGCAACCGCTGACTCTGGGGAAGTGGGGAAGGGAGTCCACTCAGTGACACAAGTGGATTCCTGGAGACACTGATCCGGGGAAGGCACCGCCGACCTTAGGTAAGTGGGGAAGGGGAAACATCCGGGAGCGAACGGATGGATTCCTGGATACATGAGCTTGGGGAAGGTTGTAGTTGAGGCTGACCTTAGGTAAGTGGGGAAGGGGAGACATCCGGGAGCGAGCGGATGGATTCCTGGATACATAAACCTGGGAAAGCATGAATACCAGCAGTTGAGGCTGACCTTGGGGAAGTGGGGAAGGGAAGACATCCGGCGGTAGACGGATCGATTCCTGGATACATGAACCTGGGTAAAGCAAGAATACCGCTGACTTTGGGGAAGTGGGGAAGGGATTCCACCTGAGGTGACGCCAAGTGGACTCCTGGAGACACTGATCTGGGGAAGGCACTGACCTAACTCGCTGACCTTAGGTAAGTGGGGAAGGGAAGACATCCGGGAGCGAACGGATGGATTCCTGGATACATAAACTTGGGGAAGGTTGTTGTTGAGGCTAACCTTGGGTAAGTGGGGAAGGGGAGACATCTGGGAGCGAGCGGATGGATTCCTGGATACATGAACCTGGGGAAAGCATGAATACGTGCAGTTGAGGCTGACCTTGGGGAAGTGGGGAAGGGAAGACATCCGGCGGTAGACGGATCGATTCCTGGATACATGAACTTGGGTAAAGCAAGAATACCGCTGACTTTGGGGAAGTGGGGAAGGGATTCCACCTGTGGTGACGCCAAGTGGACTCCTGGAGACACTGATCTGGGGAAGGCACTGACCTAACTCGCTGACCTTAGGTAAGTGGGGAAGGGAAGACATCCGGGAGCGAACGGATGGATTCCTGGATACATAAACTTGGGGAAGGTTGTTGTTGAGGCTGACCTTCGGTAAGTGGGGAAGGGGAGACATCTGGGAGCGAACGGATGGATTCCTGGATACATGAACCTGGGGTAGGCAAGAATACAGGTTGGTGAGGCTGACCTTGGGAAAGTGAGAAAGGGGAAACGTCCGGCGGCGGACGGATGAATTCCTGGATACATAACCCTAGGGAAGGCTGAGGCTGGAAGGCAGAGAGAGAGAGGCGAGGCTGACCTTAGGGAAGTGAGGAAGGGGAGACATCCGGGGGCCCACGGATGGATTTCCTGGACACATGAACCTGGGGAAGGCGAGGGGGGGAGGCGGACCTTAAAGACGAACCACTGGCCTCCACGTGGCAAGGTCTGGTAACTCAGAGATAACTCTGAGGCTGACAGTGGTCGCAAATTATTAATGTTATTATAATTAAAGATTTGCTAATTTGGATTCAAAAGCGTCTACCACGGTAGTATTATTCCCACTCCAGCCACTCTCATAGGAGCCACGGTAGTGTTCTTATTTTGTTCATTCACCGGAGTTAACATTAATAAAAATAACATTAATAAAAATATTGTTCATATTTTTGATTAACACAACAGAGATAACATTGCAACAACTAGAACTGGCAGTAATATATGTTGGAGAGTCGTTGAGCGAGGTGAAGATGGCAGGTCTCCTGGGTACACATGTCTGGTACTCTAACATAACGTAGGTCATCTGGAAAAGACCCGGGCCGGGACAAAACCTGGTGTGTTGCTGGAGTGAGACCCAACAGTTAGGTGTCTTCAATCAAAAACGTTTCGCCTACACAGTAGGCTTCTTCAGTTTAATAGAGAGGCAGTAGCAGAGACAGTGAATGTAAGGCTGATGTAATTATAATCATGCGTGATCCCAGAAAGGTATCCCCGTACTGCATAAACCTTATTGTTCTTCTCTGTTGCTGTACATTTTTTCTTTGCTACTGTACTGTATTTCTGTACTGTACTCTACCGTTCTTTTGTTTTAATTTTCTGTACTGGTCGTCTCTGTTACTGTACTCATTCTTCTGTGTTACTGTACTGGTCTTCTCTGTTACTGTACTGGTCTTCTCTGTTACTGAACTATATTTGTTCTTCTGTGTTTCTGTACTGGTCTTCTGTGCTACCAGTGTCAGGGGAACGCCTTCCTACTGAACAAAAGAATGGAAAAATAACAAATGAATAACTTGATGGATAATAATTATGATGTTTTTCTAAGGATTTTGATTAAAAATAAAATAAATATTGGCTGCTGTGGTTCCAGTAGGATGTTGGGACATGAGAATCTTATGCCCAGGATGGTCTTCTGATGATGTTTTAGAAGAAATGGTGTTGGTTATCCTGGGTGGCGGTGTTCGTCCCATGTTCTGAAAATCCTGTCACTACTTGGTTGTATCACCACAATTCAGATTTTAGAGGTGAGGAGTCGTAATGTCCCACTACATCCTGTAGACAGGGATCTTGCTCCAATTAACTAGCGTCTACCCTGGTTGACCAGGTCAGCAGCAGAGCTGATAATAAAGAAAACACTGGTTATATAAGTGTTAAGTAAGTATAACATTGAAGAAAGACAAAAGTTGGTATTCTACTTCAATGTCATGACTTGTAATCAGGTAAATTAGTATGAATGAACAGAAATACTTCTTGTAGATCACCGTACCTGATCATGAGAAGAGTGGAGGTGAAGTTATTCTTCAGACTTCAACCCACACCAGGTAAGGTTAATACTACCAGGAATAGAAATTAAAGCAACTCAGACGCTAGGAACTGAAGTTTAGCCTCTGCCCGCTAGATGGAAGAGTGGGCGGTAACACGCTAGTGGTTCCTGGGTGTCTGAACAACCATAACTCCCACTTTTTTAAGTTTTTTTTTTCTCAAAATATACCCTTTCCTAAACTTATAGTCGGAAGCAGTATGTTAAGCTACAGAGGGAAAAGTACTATGTACACCCTTGGTTCAGCCAATCTGAGAAGTGGTTTTCCGAGTCATATATATATATATATATAAATATATATATATATATATATATATATATATATATATATATATATATATATATATATATATATATATATATATATATGAACAACTTTAAACTTATAAGACTGGATAGCCCATCTTAAGAGTCGGCTACTTGAACCTTTGAAGTTTTCCAGGTACATCAGTGGCTTGCGATCTGTTTCAAGCACAAAGGGTTTTCCATATAAGTAGTAGTTGAACCCACTTACACCCCATACCAATGCATAACGTTCCTTCTCCACAGTGGAGTAGTTTTCTTCCCTCGCAGAAGCTTCTTACTGGTGGAAGATATAGGGAAGTGAATCTCATCATAATACTGTAGTGGAACAGCCCCGAGTCCTGAATGGAAGGCATCCGTTTGGAGACAAAAGACTTTATTAATAACTGGTAATTTTAGAACAGGAGGATTGGAAAGTATTCTTTACTTTGTTCGAAGCTTTCTACAGCCTCTTCAGAACAAACAAGAGGTTCCTTTACATACTTTTTAAATAGTCTGTGAGAATGGAAGTCAGACCTTTTAAATTATGTACAAAAATTCTCTTTTGAAATTTACTGACCCAAGGAAACTTCTTAGCAATTTTGTTTTGTAGTTAGAAAGGAGCTTTCTAGAACTGCTTTCGTCTTGTTAGGAAGAGGTGATAAATTACTGTCAGAAATAATAAACCCGAGGTATTGTACTTTGAAATAGCCAAGAAAACACTTCTGTGGTTTGATTGTAAGGCAATGAGCTCTTAGTCTTTTTAAAACCAGCGACAGTGTAGTAAGATGATCCTCCCAGACATAAATCATGATGTAAATATTATCGAAATACACTGAAACATTCTTGAGGTCAGAAAGGAATATTCTCATAAGCCGGATATACGTGGCACACGCGGTGACCAAGCCGTAAGGCACTGTGCGATATTGCATTAGTCCTTCATGAGTAGGGAAAGCCGTGTATGGTTTAGAGTCTGGGTGTAATGGCACTTGATGGTACGCTTGTGAGATGTCTAATTCAGAGAAAAACTTACAGTCATGGAATTCATACAAGTCATGATCGATTACTGACATGGGTTCAACGTCCCATTTAGTGATAACATTTAATAACGAAAATCTTGAGCCAGTCGGTAAGAATTGTCTGATTTCTTAACCATGACAACTGCTGAACAGAAAGCTGATTTAGAAGGTTCTATGATATTTAACTTTAAGAGTTTGTCAACTTCGTTATCAAATGTTTTCCGTAAGCGAATGGAAACAGGATAGATTTTCCGTCTTACTGGTTCATGAGCTGACAATTGAATCTTGTGTACAACGGTAGTGGTAAGTCCTGGGATCTCTGTGAATATGTCAGAAAAGGTATTTACTAAGGCATTTACTTGAGGCTTTTGTTTAGTAGATAGTTCACTCTTGATTTTGATGTTTGAGTTATTAGTTGGAGAATCAACAGTTAAGATATCTAGTAGTTCCTTCGATTCTGTGCGAGACTAGTGATCTATAATACAAACTTTACATTCACGAGAATCAAGACTGTTAGACAAAATATCTTCATCGAAGGAGTTTCAACGAAGAATAACTTCTCTACGGTGGAACAGTTCCAAAATATTGACATGTTACATTCGTTCTTTACCCTTGACATCCAAGAGATAATCTACCTTATTACAGAACTTTACTATTTTATTCGGTCCGCTCCAGGAAATTAACAATTTGTTGGATTTATCTGGTAAAAGAACTAAAACTTCATCACCAATATTAAATTTACGTTTGACTCTTTTGGTCAATATAGGTCTTGTATGTTTCCATGGAAATATTCAAGTTCTTGACAACTAAATCAGCGGTTTCTTCTAATCTTTCTCTCAGATCTAAAAAAAACTGATAAGTGCTTTGAACTTCAGGTTTAATATCTTTGGACCACAGTTCATTCAAGATAAATAGAGGTTCACGAGCTTGTCTCCCATAAAGCAATTCGAAAGGGGAATATCCAAGTGAATCACTTGGAATCTGACGCATTACAAAGAGCACATGGTAGATAACTTTACCAGTCAGTTGGCTTAAGGAAACAAAGTTTCTTTAATATTGACTTTAGGATAGCATATTGTCATTCCACTCTTCCGTTACAATTTGGATGTAACGGAGGTTTAACACCCACAAGTTGATAAACTTGATCCATTAATTCAGAAGTAAATTGTGTTCCTTGATCAGAAAGAATTTCCCTGGGTATACCTACCCGTGAAAAAACAGTCACTTTTCTGCAACTTCTACTGACGTACCGCTTCTGGGAAGCTAGACGCATAGCCAATCATAGTCAAGATGTATTTATGACCTCCTGATGAACCAGAAGTGATAGGACCAACTCTATCCACTGCAACCCTAGCAAATGGGACTGAGTAAATCGGCATTATTACCATAGAAACTCTCATAGTTCTTCCAATTTGTGAGGAAAGCTAACATAATTTAATTTAATAATTTTATACCGTGAAGAATCTAAGTTAGGGAAAAGCTTACTAGAGATAACAATACAGGAACATCCAGTATCTCTAAGAATTGGCGAAACATTCATTCCATTAAGAGTACCTTCACTAAAAGCTGCGTTAATATTAGCTTCAGTGAAACACTTCCCGATATTCTCACGCTTCCTCTTGGCACATTCTTGACGTTTATGTCCAAATTCATTACAGATGAAAGATATCATCGTGAAGTCCGTGGAATTCTTAGGCACAAAGGTTTAGGGCCCCTCAGTTTGCTTAGGCACAACAGATTTATATCTGCTACGGTCCTTGGGGTAGTTATTATGCGCACACACACATATATGTCTGGGGACTTGTGCCATTTCCGAAGATGTGTGAACATTTTGTTCTTTTATAAATATTTGTAAATGAAAGGTTACAGACGAAAGGACTTGATCCCTTTCCATCAGGTGTCGTAATGAGTCGAAGTCGTGGTCGACTTCAGCGCTATCAATCCAAGAATCAAACAGTCTGAAAAGAGTTATTAAATACTGCATGTAATTTTGATTTGGAGTTATTCTATCATGACGAAACTCTGACCTGTAATGATGAGTAGTTTTCTTGAAAGCGTAAATTATGGCTTTCTTCAGTAGACTATAATTTGTTGTTACCTCAGAAGATAAAGTAGAATATACATTCAAAGCTGATACCAACAGAAGTGCGCCAAGCCTATAAGCCCATAAATGTGATGGCCAGATACATAGAGTGGCAGTGTTCTCAGATCTGGTAAAATATGCCTAGATGTCATACTGTTCTGTGAAAGGTGGTATTTGAGGCATTCAAAAATTTGATTTGTGGGTAGGGTACTAGTACTGCTATTTTCAGCTTAGTCCTATCTTCTTGGCTTCTAACTCCAATCTTAACTGTTCTGATTCCCTCTGCATAGCTTGTTCTTCAATTCCTTCATTTTGAAGGCTACCTCTCTTGCCTGAACTCTGTCTTCTCTAGCTATCCTTTCCTGTTCTTGTTTCTCTTCTGGAGCTAGTCTTCTCTGATTTTTTTCTTCGCCTGCTAGTCTCTTCTCTTCGCGAGCTAGTCTTTCATGTTCTTTTTATTCGGGAGCTAGTCTTTCAAATTCTTCCTCTTAGCTACAGCTATCTTAGAAGAAATATAGTTATCAAGGTCCTGTCCAGTAAATCCCATTTCCTTTCCAGCTCTCAACCAGATCCAAAGAATCCATGTTGAGAAAGAAATATTATACAAACAAAACTTTACCAGTATGTACTAACACAAACTAATAATTGAAATGCCAGTTTCAAAAGAGGGGGGACAGTGTCCGCACACTTTATTAACCTTCCCACAGAAGATGAACTGAATTTTCCTACTTGGAATAACACAATTGTGAGCTCAACAGCCTTCACAAATTTAAATACATCCGGTTCACACAGAAAGGATTATTATCAAAGTTTCTCAGGTCCAACAAATAGGTAAACCCCTAAAGTGATCCCTAGAACCAACAACAGTAAGTCTAACATGACTACCAGTAATGACTTGACACCACTTCCATAAGAAATGACTATACTCACTCACCCTTTACTTTCTTAAATGTTATACTTACAACCAGTTGAACCTTCAGGAAGATGTTACCTCAAGAGTCGTAACCTGGCAAAGTTGCCATTGTCAGAGGAACGCCTTCCACCTGAACAAAAGAATGGAAAAATAAATTATGAAGATCTTGATGGATATTAATTATGATAATTTTCTAATGATTTTAATTAAAAATAAATAATTGGCCGCGGTTCCAGTAGGATGCTGAGACAGGAGTATCTTATCCCCGGGATGGTCTTCTGATGATGTTTCAGAAAAAATGGTGTTGGTTATTCTGGGTGGCGGTGTTCGTCCGATGTTCTGGAATTCCTGTCACTACTTGGTCGTAGTACCACAACTGAGATTTCAGAGGTGACGAGTCGTTATGTTCCACTATGTCCTGTAGACAGGGATCTTGCTCCAATTAACTAGTGTCTACCCAGGATGACCAGGCCAGCAGCAGAGGTGATAATAAAGAAAACAACACTGGTTCCATAAGGGTTTGATAATATCCCTTGCATACATATCACGTTTGCCATAGAATTTGTCCCAGTTATCAATGAATGGGATTTCTAGTTCATTGCGGTACCCGTCTAGCCAATCATTTCTACAGATTGTCCTAGACATCCATTCATTGCCCACTCCCCTTCTAAACAAAATGATACATATGACTAGGACCCCTCCCTTAGACGTGACTACATCTATGGCTGACTTGTACTTATCCAGCAGCTCCTCTCTCCTGCCTTTCTCGATGTCATTTCCACCAGCACTATGAGAGATAATGGGCTTGTTCCCATTACCTGACATATTATCATCCAACCTGTTGACTATGTCACTAGCACCGGCTCCTTTGAAGCACACACTGTCTCCCTTTTCTATCTCTGTTACAAAAAGCACAGTCCATATATCATACCTGGGAGTCTCCCACAACCAGAATGTTCTTACCTTTAATAGCAGGGGAGTCGGTGGTACATTTAACCTCGCTAACCACTGAAGTACACTCGTTCTGGAGAACAGAGAATCGATTTTCTACCTTCAGATCTTCTCTATTAACCTTCCTTATCTTGATGCTTCTTCCTGAAGTGTGAACCACTTGCCATTTAAAGCGGCTGTCACTCTCTAACTTATTGCTGGCAACCTTTTCCTCCTTACCAGACCCAGCCACCTCACACTCACTCGTAAACACACACACACACACACACACACACACACACACACACACACACATACACAGACCTTTTCCTCCTTACCAGACCCAGCCACCTCACACTCACTCGTAAACACACACACACACACACACACACACACACACGTACGTTTCTCACTTTTTCACTTCTTCACTTCTCTAGCATCTTCTATATTATGAGAAAACATCCGTAACAACCTCACACTCACATAAAAGAATACAACTCTGTGTGGTGAGACTCGACCTTCTGACAAAAGGAATTTCAGCGACTATTTAATAACTTGGCTGGCCGGTCTTCTTAATGTCTTGCACACTGACCTTTTATTTACTAGTACGTTTACCTTCTGGTCCGTTGTTTTATTGTATTGTTATTGTACGTTGTACAATACTTGAGTGTTGCTGTTCTGTCACTGTATTGTTCATGTGTGTTACGGTACACTTCTTGTGTGTTGCTGTACTGTTCTCAGAGTTAATGTATTGTTTTTATGTATTACTGTACTGGTTTTGCATTTTACTGCATTGTTTTGTGTTACTATTTATTTAAATTTAATATATGTTACTGTATTCTTTCATTATATTCGTGTTTTGTTCGGGTATGTACTTTTTTGTATCTTATCGTGCTGTTCTTGCTTCTTCTAGCATCGTTTTGTTTTATTGTCTTGTACTTCTGTGTTACTGCTGCGTCTTTGTGTTAGTGACTTGTTCTGTGTTACTGTAGTGTCTGTTGTCTTGTTCTTCTGTGTTACTGCACTGTGTTAGTGTCTTGTTCTTCTGTGTTACTGCACTGTGTTAGTGTCTTGTTCTTCTGTGTTACTGCACTGTCTGTGTCTTGTGTTCTTGTTCTGTGTTACTGCACTGTGTCTGTTGTCTTGTTCTTCTGTGTTACTGCACTGTGTTAGTGTCTTGTTCTTCTGTGTTACTGCACTATCTTTGTGTTACTGCACTATCTTGTTATTATCTTGTTCTGTGTTACTGCACTATCTTTGTGTTATTATCTTGTTCTTCTGTGTTACTGCACTATCTTTGTGTTATTATCTTGTTCTTCTGTGTTACTGCACTATCTTTGTGTTATTATCTTGTTCTTCTGTGTTACTGCACTATCTTTGTGTTATTATCTTGTTCTTCTGTGTTACTGCACTATCTTTGTGTTATTATCTTGTTCTTCTGTGTTACTGCACTATCTTTGTGTTATTATCTTCTGTGTTACTGCACTATCTTGTGTGTTACTGCACTGTGTTATTATCTTGTTCTTCTGTGTTACTGCACTATCTTTGTGTTATTATCTTGTTCTTCTGTGTTACTGCACTATCTTTGTGTTATTATCTTGTTCTTCTGTGTTACTGCACTATCTTTGTGTTATTATCTTGTTCTTCTGTGTTACTGCACTATCTTTGTGTTATTATCTTGTTCTTCTGTGTTACTACACTGTGTTTGCACTTTACGCTGCACTTTTTTATTTATCACTGAACTGTTCTTGTTTATTACCATTCTTGTATACTGATGTAGTGTTCTTTTATGATGCTGTATTTCCCTACGACATCTCCCACAACACTTTCTCCCACATTGGCATCCATGTCTCCCACAACACTTTCTCCCACATTGGCATCCATGTCTCCCACAACACTTTCTCCCACACTGGCATCCATGTCTCCCACAACAATTACGTTCACTCAAAATTCTACACAATATTAATACAAATAACACAATACACAACACACACAAAAAAAATCTCTCTCCAGGAATTAAGATGATTATCATGGTCGTCTTGATCTTAAGATGATTATCATGGTCGTCTTGATCTTAAGATGATTATCATGGTAGTCTTGATCTTAAGATGATTATCATGGTAGTCTTGATCTTAAGATGATTATCATGGTAGTCTTGATCTTAAGATGATTATCATGGTAGTCTTGATCTTAAGATGATTATCATGGTAGTCTTGATCTTAAGATGATTATCATGGTAGTCTTGATCTTAAGATGATTATCATGGTAGTCTTGATCTTAAGATGATTATCATGGTAGTCTTGATCTTAAGATGATTATCATGGTAGTCTTGATCTTAAGATGATTATCATGGTAGTCTTGATCTTAAGATGATTATCATGGTAGTCTTGATCTTAAGATGATTATCATGGTAGTCTTGATCTTAAGATGATTATCATGGTAGTCTTGATCTTAAGATGATTATCATGGTAGTCTTGATCTTAAGATGATTATCATGGTAGTCTTGATCTTAAGATGATTATCATGGTAGTCTTGATCTTAAGATGATTATCATGGTAGTCTTGATCTTAAGATGATTATCATGGTAGTCTTGATCTTAAGATGATTATCATGGTAGTCTTGATCTTAAGATGATTATCATGGTAGTCTTGATCTTAAGATGATTATCATGGTAGTCTTGATCTTAAGATGATTATCATGGTAGTCTTGATCTTAAGATGATTATCATGGTAGTCTTGATCTTAAGATGATTATCATGGTAGTCTTGATCTTAAGATGATTATCATGGTAGTCTTGATCTTAAGATGATTATCATGGTAGTCTTGATCTTAAGATGATTATCATGGTAGTCTTGATCTTAAGATGATTATCATGGTAGTCTTGATCTTAAGATGATTATCATGGTAGTCTTGATCTTAAGATGATTATCATGGTAGTCTTGATCTTAAGATGATTATCATGGTAGTCTTGATCTTAAGATGATTATCATGGTAGTCTTGATCTTAAGATGATTATCATGGTAGTCTTGATCTTAAGATGATTATCATGGTAGTCTTGATCTTAAGATGATTATCATGGTAGTCTTGATCTTAAGATGATTATCATGGTAGTCTTGATCTTAAGATGATTATCATGGTAGTCTTGATCTTAAGATGATTATCATGGTAGTCTTGATCTTAAGATGATTATCATGGTAGTCTTGATCTTAAGATGATTATCATGGTAGTCTTGATCTTAAGATGATTATCATGGTAGTCTTGATCTTAAGATGATTATCTTCGTTTTCCAAGGTGAGTACAGATAGGAAGCGCGTCTGTCTCGTGTTCGGCAGACGGAGGATCAAGCCTCCACTACATCTCTTGCGTTGAATGACCCACATGGTTTAGCGCCTAATATAATTAAATTAAAATTATGTGTCCACGAGTCCATCTGTCTGCCTCAGATATTCTCCCTTCTCCACTTCCCCAAGGTCTACCTCAACAACCAGTATCCTCCTTTTTCCCAGGTCCATGTGTCCAGGAGTCCATCTGTGTCCCCTCAGATATTCTCCCTTCCCCACTTCCCCAAGGTCTACCTCAACAACCAGTATCCTCCTTTTTCCCAGGTCCATGTGTCCAGGAGTCCATCTGTGTCCGCCTCAGATATTCTCCCTTCCCCACTTCCCCAAGGTCTACCTCAACAACCAGTATCCTCCTTTTTCCAGGTCCATGTGTCCAGGAGTCCATCTGTCCGCCTGAGATATTCTCCCTTCCCCACTTCCCCAAGGTCTACCTCAACAACCAGTATCCTCCTTTTTCCAGGTCCATGTGTCCAGGAGTCCATCTGTCCGCCTGAGATATTCTCCCTTCCCCACTTCCCCAACAACCAGTATCCTCCTTTTTCCCAGGTCCATGTGTCCAGGAGTCCATCTGCGTCCCCTCAGATATTCTCCCTTCTCCACTTCCCCAAGGTCTACCTCAACAACCAGTATCCTCCTTTTTCCCAGGTCCATGTGTCCAGGAGTCCATCTGTCCGCCTGAGATATTCTCCCTTCCCCACTTCCCCAACAACCAGTATCCTCCTTTCTCCCAGGTCCATGTGTCCAGGAGTCCATCTGTGTCCCCTCAGATATTCTCCCTTCCCCACTTCCCCAAGGTCTACCTCAACAACCAGTATCCTCCTTTTTCCCAGGTCCATGTGTCCAGGAGTCCATCTGTCCGCCTGAGATATTCTCCCTTCCCCACTTCCCCAACAACCAGTATCCTCCTTTTTCCCATGTCCATGTGTCCAGGAGTCCATCTGTGTCCCCTCAGATATTCTCCCTTCCCCACTTCCCCAAGGTCTACCTCAACAACCAGTATCCTCCTTTTTCCCAGGTCCATGTGTCCAGGAGTCCATCTGTGTCCCCTCAGATATTCTCCCTTCTCCACTTCCCCAAGGTCTACCTCAACAACCAGTATCCTCCTTTTTCCCAGGTCCATGTGTCCAGGAGTCCATCTGTGTCCCCTCAGATGTTCTCCCTTCCCCACTTCCCCAAGGTCTACCTCAACAACCAGTATCCTCCTTTTTCCCAGGTCCATGTGTCCAGGAGTCCATCTGTGTTCCCTCAGATATTCTCCCTTCTCCACTTCCCCAAGGTCTACCTCAACAACCAGTATCCTCCTTTTTCCCAGGTCCATGTGTCCAGGAGTCCATCTGTGTCCCCTCAGATGTTCTCCCTTCCCCACTTCCCCAAGGTCTACCTCAACAACCAGTATCCTCTTTTTTCCCAGGTCCATGTGTCCAGGAGTCCACCTGTGTCCCCTCAGATATTCTCCCTTCTCCACTTCCCCAAGGTCTACCTCAACAACCAGTATCCTCCTTTTTCCCAGGTCCATGTGTCCAGGAGTCCATCTGTGTCCCCTCAGATGTTCTCCCTTCCCCACTTCCCCAAGGTCTACCTCAACAACTAGTATCCTCCTTTTTCCCAGGTCCATGTGTCCAGGAGTCCATCTGTGTCCCCTCAGATATTCTCCCTTTCCCACTTCCCCAAGGTCTATCTCAACAACCAGTATCCTCCTTTTTCCCAGGTCCATGTGTCCAGGAGTCCATCTGTCCGCCTCAGATATTCTCCCTTCCCCACTTCCCCAAGGTCTATCTCAACAACCAGTATCCTCCTTTTCCCCAGGTCCATGTGTCCAGGAGTCCATCTGTCCGCCTCAGATATTCTCCCTTCCCCACTTCCCCAAGGTGTCCTCGCCTTTCCCAGGTCCATGTCTCCAGGAATTCATCCGTGGGCCCCCGGATGTCTCCCCTTCCTCACTTCACTTAGGATATCTTCCAGTCTCAGCCTTACTCAGGTTATGTATCCCGAAGTCAGCTCAGCCACCCTCCGTGATCTAGCCAGATGAGAACAAGGCCTTGTTTAGCTGGTCTACGGTAGAGACTCCCCTCAAGGAAGGTTCCTTGATGTTGGTGAGGGGCTCTTGATTTAGGGAATTGGATCTGTGCTCCAGTTCCTCGAATTAAGCCTGAATGCCTTCCACATCCCCCCCCAGGTGCTGTATAATCCTCCGGGTTTAGCGCTTCTCCCTTGATTATAATAATAATAATACGGTAGAGACTGTCCAGGTGGGTGGAATTACAGGAGGGGACACGCAGAAATCTGCGTCCTGTAATTATACCCACCTAGACAGTCTAGACCGTAAGTCAGCCAGACGCAGCCAAGCTACCGTCCAGTTCGGCCACCAAGGCCTGGCCACTCAGTGAAATTTTGGAAGTTCTATTTATGTTATACAATTCCTTTATATTAAATATATTTTTTTTAGAACTCTATTAGTAGTTGAAGTATTTGTGAATGTTCTATTGCGTGTGGATTATTACAGATCTCCACTAGAACTGTAATAATTGTTGAACTTTATCTATTAATTAGTTATTTGTCTTATGAATTTTCTAGACTCGCAGTAGGTTACAAGCGCGAGCGTTCAGTGGAAATAAACCACTTTGTGTGACTTTTTTTTGGGTCATCCTGAGTAATTTACACATATTTTACAATCTTTGATAATTTGTGAAACTGTAATTACATGTTCCTGTACCTAAGTAAATTTATTTACTTTCACGCAAACTTATTTTTACACTCATTTGTGTATTTCCGCCAACGCAGCATGCGGGTTCACCATCACACACAAACACTCCTACGTATAAAAGATACTCATCGCCATTTGCATTACTATGCACGTAATCACACACACATACACACACACACACACACACACACACACCCACACCCACACACACACACACACACACACACACAACATAAACGTTACTGGATGAAAATAAAACTAGCAGCTGGGGATATTCAATCCCTTCTTAAAAATAATTATTGTGGTTGTTCCAGCACACTGGTCAGTATGTCTGTGTCTTACTGAGACACTATGTTAAGTTGTTATGTACTGTGATGTGTCAGTGTCAGTCAGTATTATAAAATTAATATGTTCTAATGATAGTAATAGTAATAATATTAGTAATAATAATAATAGTAGTAGTTAATAATAGTAATGATAATAGTAGTAGTAGTTAATAATAGTAATGATAGTAGTAGTTAATAATAATGATAATAGTAGTAATAATATTAGTAGCAATGATAAAAATAGTAATAGTAATGATAGTAGTAGTATTGATAATAGTAGTAATGTTATTGGTAGTAGTATTGATAATAGTAACTGAAGTAGTAGTAATGATAATAGTTGTAGTAGTAATAATAGTAGTAGCAGTAATGATAATAATAGCGATGATAGTAGTAGTAATTATAATAATGGTAGTAGTAATGATAATAATGGTAGTAGTAATGATAAAAATGGTAGTAGTAATGATAACAGTAGTAGTAATGATAGTAGTAGTAATGATAACTGTACTAGTAATGATAACTGTACTAGTAATGATGATAACTTTTGTAATGATAATAATAGTGATAATAGTAATAATAATAGTAATGATAATAGTCGTCATAATGTTAGTTATAGTAATGATAATGGTAGTACTAGTAGTAATGATAGTAGTAATGGTGATGGTTATTAGTAATAATGATAACAGCAATAATGTTAGTAATCAGTAATCAGCTCTTCCTATTAAATATTCATGAATGTTTGTCAGTACAAATGAGTAAATGAAAAAAAATATTAAATTTTTCAAGTGGACTACATTGTTGGAATGTTTGGAATATGTGGAGATATCTTTCTATATATCATCTTTGTCTGTGTGGCATCCTTGTTAATGTGACAGTAAGATGTGTAGGGTGGGAAGAGACCCTTCCCGAATTCTAACTTTCTTTCATCTCTCTAGAAGAGTGGTCGCCCAAACTTACTCAGGTTGCTGCCACCTTGCTTCCCAGGCCACATCCCTAGCTCCCTCCCCAAAACATAAGAACACACTGACTCACGAAATCTTAATGACACGATTGCAAACAAACCATACCACTGGCGGGTATAGAACCCGCGGTCAGAGAGTCTCAAAACTCCAGACCGTTGCGTTAGCCACTGGACCAGCTAGCCACAATAAGATTCGTCCAACTAGGTATATTTCTACACCATAGGAAGGTTAACATAGGCACCACTGTGACCACAAATGCAAGTTTTTACAGACGAATCTCCAGCTAGCGTGGCCGTGACGAACTCTAGCTCAAGTCCCCTCAAAGCATATGCTAACCTTCCTATGGTGTAGAAATATACCTAGTTGGACGAATCTTATTGTGGCTAGCTGGTCCAGTGGCTAACGCGACGGTCTGGAGTTTTGAGACTCTCTGATCGCGGGTTCTATCCCCACCCGTGGAATGGTTTCATAAGAACACACCTCTTTCTTGGTATTAGTTTTATTGCGAATTCAAAACAATAACTAATCTAACACTGTAAACAAATGTATTTATTCCATAATTAAAAATGTACATAGTAAACCAATTTAATTAGCAATAATGAAAAGGTAAATTTACATCTCATCTGTAACTACATTGTCTTCACAGTTTTAATGAGATGAATGTACTTGGTGCAGGAACATCACCTTCTCAACATCAGACTTTAAATAGTCTTAGATCCATGAAGTCTCACTCTACTAAACACACCAAGTACAGCTATTTTCTAGAAACTGATGAAGCCACTTAAGTGTTCGTAACAGATTTAGTCACACAGATTTTGTAAATCAAACGCTGCCTTGGTTCTGATGCCACCCTGCCGCCCCCCGACCGCCCTGTTTTTCCACAACATCCCCTTCGATCTTTCCACCTCCCCCAGGGAAAGGTACCGTCTACTTTGAACATCACAAGTCTAAACAGTTGCAGAGGTAGCTAGAATGTAGGTATCCCTTCCCAGCATAATAACCTGTATATATCCTGTGATGTCTTTATAATAATTCCCAAACAGTAATAGATAGAAAGAACGACTGTTTAAAGGCTCACGCACAAAGGTTCAAGGTGATACAGACCTTATTAAACAAATGAAATTTAATTGCAGAAATATTTTATATTTTTCCTTATAAATTTAAGCTCAGAACTAGAAAGGCGTTTTAATAATTAACATATAAATATATGAGGAAGATCCGTAGCCAGACTGTGGGATCGACTGGTGGTGTTCTTACTCTTGACAGGTCCAGCCCAAATCGGACAGGAATCTTCCTTTTACAGATTTGTTAATAAATCAGTGTCACAGTTTACGTGATGTCGTTACGTGATGACGTCATAAAGTACATCTCTCGTCAGAAAGAAAAATGTGGCGAGTTTGGTCAAATCTGGTTGTATGGTTTGGTGGACAGTGACCAGACTGTGACCAGGACAGTGCTCAGACTGTGACCAGGACAGTGCTCAGACTGTGACCAGGACAGTGCTCAGACTGTGACCAGGACAGTGCTCAGACTGTGACCAGGACAGTGCTCAGACTGTGACCAGGACAGTGATCAGACTGTGACCAGGACAGTGCTCAGACTGTGACCAGGATAGTGCTCAGACTGTGACCAGGACAGTGCTCAGACTGTGACCAGGACAGTGCTCAGACTGTGACCAGGACAGTGCTCAGACTGTGACCAGGACAGTGCTCAGACTGTGACCAGGACAGTGCTCAGACTGTGACCAGGACAGTGCTCAGACTGTGACCAGGACAGTGCTCAGACTGTGACCAGGACAGTGCTCAGACTGTGACCAGGACAGTGCTCAGACTGTGACCAACTGTATTGTTTGTTACAGATTTTTGTAAACATTTATGTACTGTATAAATAAAAATTCACCAGTTTAGTGAAAATTAAGTATCAAAGTTCCCTGTCAAGAAAGAACATGAAGGCAGAATACAGTGACTGAAACAATACATAAATAACTCTCACACAAGAGAAAGTTACGACGACATTTGGGATAATGGCTAACAGTTATTTTTCCCAGTTCAGGAGAGTGTGTTGATGTGTGTGTTGTTACAACACCTTCCACATCAGTAAGCTTCACGGAACACAAAATAGAAATATACAGAACAATTAAGCTTCGGACTTCTTGTCTCCATGTTGTATATATATATATATATATATATATATATATATATATATATATATATATATATATATATATATATATATGTATGTATGTCGTGCCGAATAGGTAAAACTAGTCAATTAGCAAGAACTCATTTAAAATTAAGTCCTTTCTAAAAAAATTTTTATACGTTTAAAAGCTTTTTTTCATTGATGTTATTGTAAAAATTATTAATTTTGTACCAAAAGAACCTTAGAAAATTTTCCTAACCTTATTATAACAACCGTCTTATCCAACTAAATATATTTTAGATAAGTTAACAGCAATTTAATGATAAACAAGCACAATGAAATATATATTTTCGTTAGGTTCAAAATGATTTTTGCGAAATTATTGCACACACAAATTTTCGTTTGCCTTATTCGGCAAGAAGAGCGTGGCTGTTTAAGCCAAAATCGAAAGTTTTACCTATTCGGCACGACATATTTATTTAAGACTAAGTTCGATGAACTAACCTTCAACGAAGAGTACATAAATAAGCCGCACATACGAGAAAGAAACTTCATGACGACGTTTCGGACCAACTTAGACCAAGAACTAGTCATACTGACTCTTACAAAGTACTGTAAAAAAATATTTATATAAAATAACGCTCCATATATAATGTCATTTACTGTTTAGTATACTGAAAAAAAGACGTGTATTATTACCTGAAAGTGAACGCGTTTTATTCCTGTGAGTCAGTCAGTGGCCATGACAGGAGCAGATGAGAGGTGTGTTTAGTTCAGTACGAGTCGGGTGGTGACGGAGGTGAAGTCATCATGTTTGGGCTGTAGTTTGAGTAGGTAATTTTGGTAATTTTTTTTAGTGTATACCATAGGTGTTTGTGTTTAAGTGCTCCAATGTTTATTTGTAAGGCCCTAGTATGCAGAGGCCTGTTGGAGAGTACTGTATGGTATTTTGCCTGCTGGTAATTAGTCTACCAGGCAGATGTGAAGACCGGGGTATGTAATGGAGCCTCCCTGTTCATAAATGTTCATTTTTATTGTTTAACTCATTAGTAGCAGTGTGTCAGTGAGATAATGTGAACTGTAGTGTGGTGGCTTTTGTAATAGTTATAAGTTGTATATAAGTTATTAATATAGATATATTTTTGTATAGGCGAGTTCTTGTCATTCCTTCCTAATAATAATTAATATTAATATACGAGTACATGCTGGCCCAAGGTTTGCTCTGTATTTCAGCGTAATTTTATAACCCCGAGACAGCAGTGTAAGCAGCCTTTAGGAGCCAGGAACATTTTAAGTTACGATAACAAAGTCGTAACACTGGCCCGAGTCGTTATAAAGTTTCTTTCTCGTATATGCGGGTTATTTTCGTATTGTTCCAGCCACGGTATTGTACATTTGTGTTTGTTAAAGAAACAGTTTATTGGTTTGTGCTACAAGACAGCAACCGTAATATCCCGTGAAAACCTTTATTTCTTATAGTCTTCTGTTTATCTGGTATCATCTGTTACTTGGTACTTGGCCAGGTTGTGCCAGCATCCTCTTGTAAAAAGTAATGTCTTTAATGAATTACTATGTTAAACCTGTGAAAGTCTTAAGAGAGAAAAGTTAGTTTTATGGCCCAGTAATAATGTGTTTAAAGAGTCTCAACTCCAGCATCAAGGTCTGCTAATACTCTCAAAAATTATTATTGAGTGGATGAACCTCAAGCTTCTGTGTTTGTTGACAGTTGATTAAGACACATGTACAACAATTGGGTATCTTTATTGAGGAAGATAAAGATACACAAGTGTTGCACATGTGTCTGATTTATCTGTTGGACATGTGTTTTAATCATTAACCTGTTGGTATTTTATACCATTTTCAACATAACTGTTCAAAGTGTTGAGTTTTAATAGTTTTAATATGGTGAAATATCACGCCATACATATATTTAATATGCTTAATGAAGTCTATCTCATATTACAGAACATGTTTGAGGAGGATGTGTCGCCACTCATTTGTTTGTTGAAATTATTGAGTTTTAGTTTCTGGACTTCTTAGCGATAAGAACATAAGACTGGAGGAACACTGCAGTAGGCCTACTGGCCTATACAAAGCAGCTCCTTATTTATTTTATTTTTTATCTGGATATGATACATAGTGATTGGGTGTACATGCCAAAAGCCCGTTGTATGCAGAGAATTATGGTCAGGCTTAAAATTAACTTAAGATAAACTAAGCAATGATATATTCAGTGGTAAAAAATACAGTAAACAAATTACATGAAGTACAAAAGAGTATTTCAAATAAGAAGCATTAAAGTTGTACCAATTTGTAACACAACAATGTATAATATAATCGAATCAGATCGAGTAAAATCAATGATTTGTAGTACAGAAACAGGTCATGTGGTCATTAGATGAGTTACTGAGCACTCAAGAGAATGGAGTATTATATTAGGTAACGTATTTAAAAAAACATAGTTTGATAAGTTCACAGGTTATAATTTATGAGAAACAGTTATTCAGTATTTATTTAGTTGTGGTTGAGTAAGTGGATTTTAAGAAGAGTCTTGAATTGATAAACAGACAGTATTTCTTTTATATTCACAGGTAATGAATCCAGATTTTTGGGCCTTTTATGTGAATTAAGTTTTTACATAATGTTAGATGCACACGAGGAATATCAAAGAGTGATCTGTGCCTTGTGTTATGGTCAAGTGTTCTGTTGAGGTTGGTAAGTAGAAGTGTATTTCTCCATCCTTTTCCAAAACTATCCAAGAATTTATTTCAGTACCACAGGTACTAATCAAACCCAGCCGTCTTCGCTCATAGTTGTCTAATCTCATTTTAAAGTTACTCCATGGGTCTTAATCTCTATTATCCTACTCGGCAGATTGTTCCACGCATCGACACCTCTCCTTGAAAACCAGTACTTACCTATGTCCTTTCTAAATCCATAAAACCAGTGCTTACCTTCGTCCTTTCTAAATCCATAAAACCAGTGCTTACCTTCGTCCTTTCTAAATCCATAAAACCAGTGCTTACCTTGATTATTTTTAAATCTATAAAACCAGTACTTGCCTACGTTCTTTCTAAATCCATAAAACTAGAACTTATCTACGTTCTTTCTAAATATATAAAACCAGTACTTACCTATGTCCTTTCTGAATCTAGATGCCACCACAATGGTTTATTGGATAGCTCTCGAATTTTAAGTGTTTTTTTTCACTTTGATCTCCAGCTTCTATGGCTCATACTGGTGATAAATTATAATTCATAAGCATTCTAAGGGTAATGAACTATGGCTCCTGAGTTTGCACTGCGCATCAGCCCATAACTGAGAATTTTCACGAAAGACAACAATAGCGAGTTTAAACAATGGTTCTTTTTTTGCCGTAATTAGTCTTTAGAAGCGTATTAAAGATGTGATAAATGGTTTAAAAGTGACAAGTTGAAGATTGAGATACTTATGCAACATATGGGAATCTTTATTGAAGAAACGTTTCGACACACAGTGGCTTCATCAGTCCAATATAAATCAGAAGGGTGTAGGGAGAGGAGGAGTCTGAGGTAATCAGTCCCTCAATCTGGAGTCGATGTGTTCAGTCCATCAATCTTGTAGAAGTCACTGTGTGGCGAAACGTTTCTTCAATAAAGATTCCCATATGTTGCATAAGTATCTCAATCTTCGTATTAAAGATATTGGTCAGCATTATTTTGGTCTCTCCAGTGTTTTAAAATACAACTCCTGGCTCTTATGAATGTGTTGAGAAGGATGTGTATCATTTTAATATTCACTCCTATTACTGTGTTGAGTTACAGCTCCTGGGCCTTGTGATGTATATAACAGAAACCTTTATTCAATGCAACTCTATACGCCTTGTATTTATCTCTTGTTTTTGTTAGTTATGTTTTTGTTTGTGATTACAGTTCAAGCAAGTGAGTGAGAGAGATGTTACGTGAAGACATGTGCAAGAAAGGTATATAATACCGACAATATGAAAGTTAAGACACATGTGCAACATCTAGATATCTTTATTGTAGACGTTTCGCCATCCAGTGGTTTTATCAATGCAGATTCTAGGACATAATTTGAAGACAGTAGAACTATATACAAAAGATGAGGTAATCAGTCCCTCAGCCTTGGGGTTAGTGTTCACAGCATCGTGGTGGTGGAGAATCTGGAGCAAAGGCAAGAAGACTGGCGGTTATATAGGCGTCAGTGGGTAAGGGACGTGTAGCAGACGAGGGCATCGTCACTGTTACACGTCCCTACCCACTGACGCCTATATAACCTCCAGTCTTCTTGCCTTTGCTCCAGATTCTCCACCACCACGATGCTCTGAACACTAACCCCAAGGCTGAGGGACTGATTACCTCATATTTTGTATATAATTCTGTCTTCTAATTATGTCCTAGAATCAGTATTGATAGAGCCACTGGATGGCGAAACGTCTACAATAAAGATATCCAGGTGCTGCACATGTGTCTTAACTTTCACCTGAAGAGATGTATACCACCTTCAGTAACCCAGGGTAAATCTTGACAAAACTGATGGACTGAAGACATCAACTCAAGGTTGAGGGACTGATTACCTTAAACTCCTAAACTTATTCCTCCTGTTTCTGAACTGGACTGAAGAAGCCACTGTAAGGCGAAACCTTTCCAGAATACAGATACTGAAATGTCTCAAGAATGTCTCATTTACAAACGTTTCGGTTTTGTTAGCCATTTATTCAAATTCTTCATCTTGTCGGTATCTCATACCATTCATGTGCATACTAACACCAGCTGCCACCATCTGCCTGGGTCAATGACTCCATCTGAGCGTGGTGTGAGAGAGACAGCTGGATATATCTACTACATTTTTTCTGTCTGCATTACCTGTTTATCAAGATGTCTAGTTAAATTTCTTTAATCGTTATTATAACGTAAAATAACATATTGCGGTAATATAATCTTTGGAATCGATATTCAATATATTATTTCTAATGTAATATGCCTTAACTAACAGTGATTAGAAAAAATTTAATTTGATCTAAACACTGGTTTTTAATTAATAATTTGAATCTTTGTTTTCATATTATATACGTAGAGTAAACGTAATTAATTGGGCTTAAGCACTAGAGACTTAAGAGTATTGAGCTACAGCTCCTAAGCTTCTTAAGGTACTGACCTACGGATACGGGGCATTTTGAAGGCTTTAGATTACTACTCAAAATTTGGTTTACTGATGTTGTGTGCCTCTCTCTCAGTCACTCCGGAATAAAAATACACCTCATTCGGTTTGGGGAAAATGATAGACAAGCTACGACGCAGGATGTAGGTCACTGTACAGCAGCTGTCGTTGTTTACCTGGTAGAAGACAGGTACCTGGAACGTCACCTTAGACTTGTTGTCTCGGTATTATCAGGTTGTAGCGGGTCACTTACCAGAAATAAAAGAAAAAGGACACCATTGTACTCCTGGCTATGATCAAGTACAATACTGCACCGAACTCCTTAATTTGTCCAATATTTTTACTCAACATTGGGATCAATGTATAGTGAAACGTACATAAATATGTCTTTACTGCACTTGTAGTTTTATTACTGAATATTGACAACTTACCTTGTCTTCAGTAATTCATGGAGTGCTATACTTTGTTATTCAGGTGACACTGTACTGTCACTATCATTCAGGTGACATTGTACTCCCTGTCACTATCATTCAGGTGACATTGTACTCCCTGTCACTATCATTTAGGCGACACTGTTCTCCCTGTCACTATCATTCAGGTGGCACTGTAGTTTCTGTCACTGTCATTCATGTGACATTGTACTCCCTGTCACTATCATTTAGGCGACACTGTTCTCCCTGTCACTATCATTTAGGCGACACTGTAGTTTCTGTCACTGTCATTCAGGTGACATTGTACTCCCTGTCACTATCATTCGGATAAGATATTAGTGACACGGTGACTCAGGTGTTGTCCTGCCAGTCACTGTTATCCAGGTAAGATGTAACTCTGGCTGGGAAGATGTCCGATGGACACTTGGCTGACAGACATTTAAGAGGACAATTGGCCGAACGGATAATTAGGTTCGGTTAGAGTAGGTCAGGGTAGGTCAGGGTAGGTCAGGGTAGGTTAGGTCAGCTTGAATTACTTTTGTTGTTTTATGGCCTTTTTAATTTTGTTTATTTTAAACATTCTGAGATGAATGCCGTGATATTTGTCCGTTCGGTCAAATGTCGGGGAACCGATGTAACATTGCGTTGTCTTCAACTTTCCGGTAATCACTAATTACGATATTTCAGCTTATTATGACAGGAAGTGAGAGAAGGTAGTATACAGGTATTGTAGTAACAAGAGTGCAGGGAATAATAGATCATTCATGGTACAATGACTGAATCAAAGCGACAGGAGTGGAGGTAACAACAGATCATTCATGATACAATGAATGAATCAAAGTAACAGGAGTGGAGGTAACAACAGATCATTCATGATACAATGAATGAATCAAAGTAACAGGAGAGGAGGTAACAACAGATCATTCATGGATTAAACTTACTAAGACACTAAATCTATTTAGAGTCTTTTATTTGTTGATATTTAAGGTGAATGTTGTCTGGTACATGTAAGTGGAGACAAGAAAGTTTGTGTAAATAACAGACTTTAATAAACTCTGAGAGAAACAAGTTACTTACGGAGATCAATTACTTATAAATGGACATGTAGCTAAGTGTTGTTAAGTGATTCAGAAAAGTGAATGTTGAATAACGAATTACAACACATCAGGCCTCAATAATACTGTGCTCTCTCATTAAGAGTATGAAATTATTAAAATCAAAGAGAAGCGCTAAACCTACAAGGGTCAAACAGCTATGATTATGAAAAAATGGCATTGCAAGGTACAATTTACTAAAGAATAAAGTTTAAATGTCACAAAGGTTCGATCAGTCAGTGTTTGCACTACTTGACAATGTGTGAAAATATGTTCTATACTCCCAGTAATTTATCAAAATATTATACAATAAAAGGGAAAGAAATGGAATTAAACTTCATCATTGGAGGTGGACGTTGAGATTTGTGAAGCCCAAACACAGCATTTCCTCAGAGAGGAACTTAACTCTTCAAATGTAGCAACACCATCAAGCACTGGCCATATATGATATTACAACACAAGTGTTTAAATGTCAGTATATACAAGCAAATGTAATTACTGGGGAGGACACACAGAAATCTGTGCCCAGTAAATACCCCCGCCCGCCCGGGCAGGCTAGAAACATAGTCGAGCCAGAAGAGATGAACTCCTCTACCTACACCACCATGGTGAAACCAATTATTTTTTAATTTGTCTATTTAAATGTCCTACTTTTTTATGTTCTTATTTAAGTTATTCTGCATTTTCATGCATATAAAATTGTGATCTTTGTATGCTTCTATGTGTAACTTCCTTATTTTTGCATATGTTTCATGTGTTATTATGTCAAACATTGTATACGTAATATCCCCGGTGTTATTATGTTTAAGAATAACATTAGTAACTTTGATATTGCTATACATAACAGCGTTATCTTTGTATCCTTGATATTACCGTATATTTGCTTTTCTAATTTTACTAAGTTTCATAATATTGTGATGTTTACATGTCTAGTGTTACTATGTATAGGCCTAACATATATATCTCTGATATTACTGCATATAACCCAGTGTTCTTTATATCTCTGATAACACTAGCAAAGGTTTTCTGATAGTCTTGGTAAATGATCTATTTTTATCTATTTCTTTAATCAAGAGTCTCTTATAATAACCTGACAGATAATTACAGGATGTTGTAGACAGAAATTCAAATTGTTTACCAGTTATTATTTTCAGCCCACTTTTCTCTAACAGCTTTTTCCAATATTATTTCATCAGTTATGAAGGCAGCGGCCTTAATCTAGACCACCTGCACTTCAGTTGTCCAGATAAACACATTACATCCCCTGTTGAAGTGAATACAACAGTATTTCACTCGCCATAGTGAACACAAAATGCATGTTACCTGCTATAATAAAAACTATGCATGTTACCTGCTATAAAAACAATATGCATGTTACCTGCTATAATAAAAACTATGCATGTTACCTGCTATAAAAACAATATGCATGTTACCTGCTATAAAAACAATATGCATGTTACCTGCTATAGTAAAATCAAGATGTAGGTTACCTGCCATAATAAGCAGAATATATTGTAAATCACCTGCTCCACGGAGGACAACTGCATCCATGTCATCTATTTTAGGGAATACAATAAGCACGTCAGGTGTTATAGTGAACACATCTTCTGGAGTATTTCCTATTATTGACAAAACTGATGGAATCCATTTTCCCTTGGTAGCGTTCTTCTATGACTGAGATGTCCTGCTGGAAACGTTCATCATGTTCATCGCTGACTGCTCTGCAGTTAACCGTATAAAAACCTAGGTGAGAATGGAAAAAAGTGCAGCTTTAAACACACATTGCTCTCTGTAGTTGTCAATTTTTTTATATCCGAGAAAATTGGTTGCAGCTAACCATCAGGTATTCCACACATTTTTCTTCTCACCGACTAGGATAGTCCAACTCCTCATCTCTAAGAAGCTCGCTAATCTGTGAACCAACAAATTCGCCTCCATAGAATTTTCTGTCCTTTAGCCTCCAGGAGTTACCACCGAAGTACTTAAATACTGCCACGTTTTGTCCATAGCCTTAACATATAATGGTGGTAACAATATCCTGCTTGAGTCTTCAAGTGGAGAATACCGAACATTTTTTGTTGCATGTTCCAGTGAGTGTCAGAGTGGCCAGTCCTTCTTGATGTAATGAGAAGTTCTCCTCCGGATATCCCATTCACACAGAAAACAGCAATATATACTTAGTGTAGCCTCGCTGCAGTCCAAGCAATATAGCAGCAACTTTAAGTCCCCACATAGCTGCCACTGACGTTTATTGTAGGCCAGTGTTTTGTTATCAGGTGTTGAACACACTGAAAGAGAGTGGGAAAGAACCTTGTGTGACCTGCTTGCTATGTGACCTGTTTGCTGTGTGACCTTGCTATGCGACTTTCTTTTACAAACACAGATATAGTGTGGCCTGTGACCTGGTCGTAATGGGTTTCAAAATGGAGCAAACAAACTCGACAATAGTATATGACTTGTGTTACGCCTCTACTATTATTACCTTTTCTTTAATATTACATTGCGGTCGTTTCCTTTAATAGCTAAATTGGAAATGAACGTCCATGTATTATTAAGGCTTATTATTATCTATGTTGTGTGGCCACGATAAGTTAAGTTAAAGGTATAGTCAAGTACCAATCAGTCTGTGTACCAGTGTAAGGTTAATGTGTGGTGTTCGATGGTTATACTCACTCCCCCTCCCCCTCCCCCTTTCTCATTTTGTTCAAATGCTGTACTAAGTGTTCGTAAGTCACGTCACGTGACCCACCTGACCTGTACGCTCAAGGTTGAGGGAGGAGCAGTGAGAAACTATCAGCCAAGGAATCAACACAGCTTCTCCTCTCTGGTAAACTGACAGTGGTCGGTTATCTTGTCTTGGTTTATTATGTTGTTAAAATAAACTGAAGTTCTGAAGTTCTCTGACCTGAGGGTTGGTGAGGATGGGAAGGTAGAGGGAGGGGAGGGCTGGAAAAATGGAAGAGGTTGGGAGGGTGGAGTAGGAGGTGGGGTTGCAGAGGTGAGTGGCCCGTCCACTCTGGAGCGTGATGTGCAGAGGTACTGCAGGAGGTTGTGTTGGAGCGAGATGTGCTGGTGGCAGCAGTGACAGTAGAGTAGGGCTGGTGTTCAGGAGCCCGGCAGGAGATGGCTGGTGGTGTCCAGGAAAACAGGGTCGTTTTGGAGCCACACCCCAGCTTTAGCTAAATAGCAAAGTGCTGGGGGACTTTGGTAGGTGATGATTTATGCTGTGCTGCAGTGGGACCCGTTGATGACTGCGTTGAATTTTGTTCTTGAGAGGTGTTGTACCTTCACTTTGAGGTGGATGTGCCTTTCGTCATTGAGGACGTTAATTAAGGATGTCTTGTAGGGTTAGAGGTGGGTTTCCGTGGCAGGTGTACATTGCGGTGTTGTCTAGGAGTCGTTGTCTAAGTTCTGAGCTGGGCATAGCATTGCTGCATTGTTTCGTGTTGAACGTGGTGGTTGGAGTGCGGGCTGGATGAGTCGGGGTTTCTGGTGGGTCGGTAGCAGTAGGAGTAGAGGCAGGTGGTGTTGAGTTCTCGTGGGTGGGTCCTTCCGAGGTCTCAGAGGTTTCTGGTTGGTTCTTGTTAGTGGATTCTTCTGAGAACTCAGAGATCTCTGATTGAGCCGACTCGGTGTCTGGTAGTGGTGGGGCAACGACAATGTTGGTGGTATTTGCCGTGGATTGGAGAATCTCGGTGGAATGTGGTGACGTGGGAAATGCGAAACTTGGCATGTTGAGCTTGAAGAGTTCGTTGATGGTGGTATTGAAGGAGACAGGCTCAGCTGCATTCTGTACATGGGCATACATGATGCAGTAAAGGATTTTGGTGGAGTCACTAGCAGGAGCTGGCAGAGGAGTGGTGGAGGCTGCTTGCGTGGCATGTAGGATCTTGGTGGAGTCTGCCTGAAGCTTGGTGATGGTGGCATATGAGGTTGTTTGTGGGTTGGGTTTTTGTTGCTGGAATTGTTTCTTTACTATGTCTCTTCTGGTAGGGCATCTGACTGATCCCAAATTGGAAATTAGATATTATACTCTGACGTAATTTCTGTACATATATTATATCCATGGTCTCTTCCTAACCATGTATTTTAAGGCTTATATATTATTCTGATAATATAGAACAAACATAAGTGATCTTAGGTAATATACGATATATTCGTATATTTGCCAGGAGGAGAATGAGGTAATCAGTAAGTTGTATGATACATATAGATACTTCATTAAAATAAGATTTTTTTTTCAACAAACCGGCCGTATCCCACCAAGGCAGGGTGGCCCAAAAAGAAAAACGAAAGCTTTTTTTTAAATTTAGTAATTTGAACAGAAGGGGTTATTAGCCCCTTGCTCCCGGCATTTTAGTCGCCTCTTATAACACGCATGACTTACGGAGGAAGAATTCTGTTCTTTCCCATGGAGATAAGAGGAAATAAACAAGAACAAGAACTAGAAACAAAAGAGAAGAAAACCCAGAGGGGTGTGTATATATACGTATATGCTTGTACATGTATGTGTAGTGTGACCTAAGTGTAAGAAGTAGCAGCAAGATGTACCTGAAATCTTGCATGTTTATGAGACAGAAAAAAGACGCCAACAATCCTACCATCATGTAAAAAAGTTACAGGCTTTCGTTTTACACTCACCTGGCAGGACGGTAGTACCTCCCTGGGTGGTTGCTGTCTACCAACCTACTACCACAGGACGGTAGTACCTCCCTGGGCGGTTGCTGTCTACCAACCTCCTACCACAGGACGGTAGTACCTCCCTGGGTGGTTGTTGTCTACCAACCTACTACCACAGGACGGTAGTACCTCCCTGGGTGGTTGCTGTCTACCAACCTCCTACCACAGGACGGTAGTACCTCCCTGGGTGGTTGCTGTCTACCAACCTACTACCACAGGACGGTAGTACCTCCCTGGGCGGTTGCTGTCTACCAACCTACTACCACAGGACGGTAGTACCTCCCTGGGCGGTTGCTGTCTACCAACCTACTACCACAGGACGGTAGTACCTCCCTGGGTGGTTGCTGTCTACCAACCTACTACCACAGGACGGTAGTACCTCCCTGGGTGGTTGCTGTCTACCAACCTACTACCACAGGACGGTAGTACCTCCCTGGGTGGTTGCTGTCTACCAACCTACTACCACAGGACGGTAGTACCTCCCTGGGCGGTTGCTGTCTACCAACCTACTACCACAGGACGGTAGTACCTCCCTGGGTGGTTGCTGTCTACCAACCTCCTACCACAGGACGGTAGTACCTCCCTGGGCGGTTGCTGTCTACCAACCTACTACCACAGGACGGTAGTACCTCCCTGGGCGGTTGCTGTCTACCAACCTACTACCACAGGACGGTAGTACCTCCCTGGGTGGTTGCTGTCTACCAACCTCCTACCACAGGACGGTAGTACCTCCCTGGGCGGTTGCTGTCTACCAACCTACTACCACAGGACGGTAGTACCTCCCTGGGTGGTTGCTGTCTACCAACCTACTACCACAGGACGGTAGTACCTCCCTGGGTGGTTGCTGTCTACCAACCTCCTACCACAGGACGGTAGTACCTCCCTGGGCGGTTGCTGTCTACCAACCTACTACCACAGGACGGTAGTACCTCCCTGGGTGGTTGCTGTCTACCAACCTACTACCACAGGACGGTAGTACCTCCCTGGGTGGTTGCTGTCTACCAACCTACTACCACAGGACGGTAGTACCTCCCTGGGTGGTTGCTGTCTACCAACCTACTACCACAGGACGGTAGTACCTTCCTGGGTGGTTGCTGTCTACCAACCTACTACCACAGGACGGTAGTACCTCCCTGGGTGGTTGCTGTCTACCAACCTACTACCACAGGACGGTAGTACCTCCCTGGGTGGTTGCTGTCTACCAACCTACTACCACAGGACGGTAGTACCTCCCTGGGTGGTTGCTGTCTACCAACCTACTACCACAGGACGGTAGTACCTCCCTGGGTGGTTGCTGTCTACCAACCTACTACCACAGGACGGTAGTACCTCCCTGGGTGGTTGCTGTCTACCAACCTACTACCACAGGACGGTAGTACCTCCCTGGGTGGTTGCTGTCTACCAACCTACTACCACAGGACGGTAGTACCTCCCTGGGTGGTTGCTGTCTACCAACCTACTACCACAGGACGGTAGTACCTCCCTGGGTGGTTGCTGTCTACCAACCTACTACCACAGGACGGTAGTACCTCCCTGGGTGGTTGTCTACCAACCTACTACCACAGGACGGTAGTACTTCCCTGGGTGGTTGTCTACCAACCTACTACCACAGGACGGTAGTACCACCCTGGGTGGTTGCTGTCTACCAACCTACGTAGTACCTCCCTGGGTGGTTGTCTACCAACCTACTACCACAGGACGGTAGTACCTCCCTGGGTGGTTGTCCACCAACCTACTACCACAGGACGGTAGTACCTCCCTGGGTGGTTGCTGTCTACCAACCTACTACCACAGGACGGTAGTACCTCCCTGGGTGGTTGCTGTCTACCAACCTACTACCACAGGACGGTAGTACCTCCCTGGGTGGTTGTCTACCAACCTACTACCACAGGACGGTAGTACCTCCCTGGGTGGTTGCTGTCTACCAACCTACTACCACAGGACGGTAGTACCTCCCTGGGTGGTTGTCTACCAACCTACTACCACAGGACGGTAGTACCTCCCTGGGTGGTTGTCTACCAACCTACTACCACAGGACGGTAGTACCTCCCTGGGTGGTTGTCTACCAACCTACTACCACAGGACGGTAGTACCTCCCTGGGTGGTTGTCTACCAACCTACTACCACAGGACGGTAGTACCTCCCTGGGTGGTTGTCTACCAACCTACTACCACAGGACGGTAGTACCACCCTGGGTGGTTGCTGTCTACCAACCTACTACCACAGGACGGTAGTACCTCCCTGGGTGGTTGTCTTCCAACCTACTACCACAGAACGGTAGTACCTCCCTGGGTGGTTGTCTACCAACCTACTACCACAGGACGGTAGTACCTCCCTGGGTGGTTGTCCACCATCCTACTGCCACAGGACGGTAGTACCTCCCTGGGTGGTTGCTGTCTACCAACCTACTACCACAGGACGGTAGTACCTCCCTGGGTGGTTGCTGTCTACCAACCTACTACCACAGGACGGTAGTACCACCCTGGGTGGTTGCTGTCTACCAACCTACTACCACAGGACGGTAGTACCTCCCTGGGTGGTTGCTGTCTACCAACCTACTACCACAGGACGGTAGTACCACCCTGGGTGGTTGCTGTCTACCAACCTACTACCACAGGACGGTAGTACCTCCCTGGGTGGTTGCTGTCTACCAACCTACTACCTATAAAAATAAGATTTATTGAACAGTATTATTTACACCCCAAACTCTCTGACCATAATTGTTATGCCATAACCAGAAGTAAACTTTCTGGCTTGAAATAAAACTTGGAGCGTAACAACTTGTATTTCTTTCACCAGATATAATTTGCAAGATATATACAAGATATATACACTTATGTATACTATTTACGGAGGTTGAATAGTAAGTGTACCACACGGTGACAAGTGAACTAAGTTGCTTCAGTTTTGGCAAGTTTGCCTGTGACTAGTCAATGAACCAAGGTACTGATATAACGACGGGTACCCTACTGCACCCTTAGTACCTGGTTCACGACAGTATTGTTCATGTCAGTGTTATTCACGTCGGTGTTGTTCATGTCAGTGTTATTCACGTCGGTGTTGTTCATGTCAGTGTTATTCACGTCGGTGTTGTTCATGTTAGTGCTGTTCACAACGGTGTTGTTCATGTTAGTGCTGTTCACAACAATGTTGTTCATGCACAACACTGTTAAAGGTGAACATAAGTATTGTTCTTGGTTGTGTTCATTCTTCATGGTGAAAATGAATGTTCTTCTATGTGATCATTCATTATTATTGTATAATTTTTAAATGTATACATGTTTTTATGAATATTTGAGCATCTCAGTACATATATATACATATATACATATATATATATATATATATATATATATATATATATATATATATATATATATATATATATATATATATATATATATATGCCATGTATGCCATTTCCATGTATACCACGCCCATGTATAACAGCTCTATGCTTTCCAGGCCCATGTATACCACGGCCATTGTATAGCAGGTCCATGTATTCCAGATCCATGTACACCAGGTCCATGTATACCACTCCCATGTATAACAGCTCCATGCATTCCAGGTCCATGTATACCACGGCCATTGTATAGCAGGTCCATGTATTCCAGATCCATGTATACCAGGTCCATGTATACCACGCCCATGTATAACAGGTCCAAGTATACAACGTCCATGTCTTCCAGGTCCATGTATACCACGTCCATGCATAACAGGTCCATGTATTCCAGTTTCATGTATTCAGGGTCTATGTATTCCAGATCCATGTATACCAGGTCCATGTATAGTATACGAGGTCCATGCATTCTAGGACCATGTATTCCAGGTCAATGTATACCAAGTCAATGTATTCCAGGTCCATGCATTCCAGATCAATGTATTCCAGGATCATGTATTCCAGGTCCCTGTATTCCAGGTACATGTATTCCAGGTACATGTACTCCAGATCCATGTATACCAGGTCCATATATTCCAGGTTTATGTATTACAGATCCATGTATACCAGGTCCATGTGTTCCAGGTCCATGTATTCCAGGTCCTTGTAATCCAGGTCCATATATTCCAAATCCATGTATACGAGATCCTTGTATTCCAGATCCTTGTATTCCAGGTGCTTGTGTTCCAGATCCATGCATTCCAGATCCATGTATACCAGGTCCATGTATACCAGGTCCATGTATGCTAGGTCCATGTTTGCCAGGTCCATGTATGCCAGGTCCATGTATACCAGGTCCATGTATTCCAAATCCATGTATTCCAGGTCCAGGTACACAAGGTCCATGTATTCCACGTCCATGTATACCAGGTATATGTTTACCAGGTCCATGTATTCCAGGTCCATGTATTCCAGGTCCATGTATTCCAGGTCCATGTATTTCACGTTTATGTATTACAGATCCATGTATACAAGGTCCATGTATACCAGGTCCATGTATACCAAGTCCATGTGTTCCAGGTCCTTGTATTCCAGGTTTTTGTAATCCAGGTCCATATATTCCAAATCCATGTATACGAGATCCTTGTATTCCAGATCCTTGTATTCCAGGTCCTTGTGTTCCAGATACATTCCAAGTCCTTGTGTTCCAGGTCCATGTATTCCTTATCCATGTATACCAGGTCCATGTATTCCAGGTCCATGTATTCCAGGTCCGTGTATTCCAGGTCCATGTATGCCAGGTCCATGTATGCCAGGTCCATGTATTCCAGGTCCAGGTATACCAGGTCCATGTATTCCACGTCCATGTATACCAGGTCCATGTATTCCAGGTCCATGTATTCCAGATCCATGTATACCAGGTAAATATATTCCAAGTCCATGTGTTCCAGGTCCTTGTATTCCAGGTCCTTGTAATCCAGGTCCATATATTCCAAATCCATGTATACGAGATCCTTGTATTCCAGATCCTTGTATTCCAGGTCCTTGTGTTCCAGATAAATTATAAGTCCTTGTGTTCCAGGTCCATGTATTCCCTATCCATGTATACCAGGTCCATGTATTCCAGGTCCGTGTAATCCAGGTCCATGTATGCCAGGTCCATGTATTCCAAATCCATGTATACCAGGTCCATATATTCCACGTTTATGTATTACAGATCCATGTATACCAGGTCCATGTATACCAAGTCCATGTGTTTCAGGTCCTTGTATTCCAGGTCCTTGTAATCCAGGTCCATATATTCCAAATCCATGTATACGAGATCCTTGTATTCCAGATCCTTGTATTCCAGGTCCGTGTATTCCAAGTCCATGTATGCCAGGTCCATGTATGCCAGGTCCATGTATGCCAGGTCCATGTACGCCAGGTCCATGTATACCAGGTCCATATATTCCAGGTCCAGGTATACTAGGTCCATGTATTCCACGTCCATGTATACCAGGTCCATGTATTCCAGGTCCATTATTCCACGTACATGTATTCCATGTACATGTATTCCACGTACATGTATCCCAGATCCATGTATTCTATGTCTATGTATACCATTCAGCCTACATCAGGCAGTATCTCAGTTATACCTCCTCACTCACACACTATACCTCCTGACACACGCGTTATCCCTTCCCAAATACACGTTATACCTCCTCAAACACACACGCATTATACCTCCTCACACACACGTTATCCCTCCTCATACATACGTTATTCCTCCTCACACACGCTATACCTAATCAAAACATGGTACACCTTTTCAAACACACAGATGTTATACCTACACACGTTATACCTCCTCACACACACACACACACACACACACACACACACACACACACACACACACACACACACACACACAAAGTAAGACACGAGAGAGAGGGGTGGGTTGAGTGCATCTTCTTGGATTGCAAGAAGGCCTTTAACACGTTCCTCACAAGAGATTAGTGCAGAAGCTAGAGCATCAGGCGCATATAACAGGAAGGGCACTGCATTGGATCAGAGAATACCTTACAGGGAGGCAACAACGAGTCATGGTACGTAATGATGTATCACAGTGGGCACCTGTGACGAGCGGGGTCCCACAGGGGTCGGTCCTAGGACCAGTGCTATTTTTGGTATATGTGAACGACATGATGGAAGGGTTAGACTCAGAAGTGTCCCTGTTCGCAGATGATGTGAGGTTAATGAGGAGAATTAAATCAGATGAGGACCGGGCAGGACTTCAAAGAGACCTGGACAGACTGGACACCGGGTCCAGCAGCTAGCTTCTCGAATTTAATCCAGCCAAATGGAAAGTCATGAAGATAGGAGAAGGGCACAGAAGACCGCAGACAGAGTATAGGCTAGGTGGCCAAAGACTGCAAACCTCGCTCAAGGAGAAAGATCTTGGGGTGAGTATAACACCGAGCATGTCTCCGGAAACACACATCAACCAGATAACTGCTGCAGCATATGGGCGCCTGGCAAACCTGAGAACAACGTTTCGATACCTCAGTAAGGAATCGTTCAAGACACTGTACACCGTGTACGTCAGGCCCGTACTGGAGTATGCAGCACCTGTTTGGAACCCGCTCTTGATAAAGCACATCAAGAAACTAGAGAAAGTGCAAAGGTTTGCGACAAGGTTAGTTCCAGAGCTAAGGGGAATGTCCAATGAAGAAAGGTTAAGGGAAATCGGCCTGACGACTATGGAGGACAGGAGGGTCAGGGGAGACATGATAACGACATATAAAATACTGCGTGGAATAGACAAGGTGGACAAAGACAGGATGTTCCATGGAGGGGACAGAGAAACAAGAGATCACAATTGGAAGCTGAAGACTCAGGTGAGTCACAGGGATGTTAGGAAGTATTTCTTTAGCCACAGAGTTGTTAGGAAGTGGAATAGTCTGGCAAGCGATGTAGTTGAGGCAGGAACCATACATAGTTTTAAGACGAGGTATGATAAAGCACATGGAGCAGTGAGTGGGAGGACCCAGTAGCGGCCAATGAAGAGGCGGGGCCAGGAGCTGAATCTCGACCCCTGCAACCACAATTAGGTGAGTACACACACGCACATAGTCCAGCAACTGGCAACTCGAATTTAACCCCGCCAAATGCAAAGTCATGAAGATCGGGGAAGGGCAAAGAAGACCGTAGAGAGAATATAGGCTAGGAGCCAAAAGACTGCAAACCTCGCTCAAGGAAAAAGATCTTTGGGTGAGCATAACACCGAGGACGTCTCCGGAAACACACATCAACCAGATAATTGCAGCCGCATATAGGCGCCTGGCAAACCTGAGAATAGCGTTCCGGTACCTCAGTAAAGAATCGTTTAAGACTTTATGCACTGTGTATGTCCCGCACATACTGGAGTACGCAGCACCAGTTTGGAACCCACACCTGGTCAAACACGTCAAAAAATTTAAAGAAAGTGCGAAGGTTTCCAACAAGGCTAGTTCCAGAGCTAAGGGGAATGTCCTACGAAGAAAGGGTGAGGGAAATACGCCTGACGACATAGGACAGGAGGGTTAGGGGAAATATGATAACGACATACAAAACATTGCGAGGAATAGATACGGTGGACAGAGACAGGATGTTCCAGACATGGGACGCAGAAACAAGGGATCACAATTGGAAGTTGAAGACCCAGATGAGTCGAAGGGATGTTAGGAAGTATTTCTTCAGAGTTGCCAGGAAGTGGAATAGTTTAGCAAGCGAGGTACTGGAGGCAGGAACCATACATAGTTTTAAGATTAGATGTGATAAAGCTCATGGAGCAGGGAGAGAGAGGACCTAGTAGCACTCAGTGAAGAGGCGGGGCCAGGAGCCGAGTCTCGGCCCCTGCAACCACAATTAGGAGAGTACAATTAGGCGAGTACACGTTATACCTCCTAACACACACACAAACACACACATGTTAAACCTCCTCAGTTACACACACACGTTATGTCTCCTCACACACGCACACACACTTTATACCTCCTCTCACACACACATATACACACGTTATACCTCCTCACATACACACACACACGCACACGTTATACCTCACACACACACAACGTTATACCTCACACACACACACACACACACATACACACGTTATACCTCCACACACACACAGGTTATACCTCCTCATACACACACACACACACACACACACACACGGGGCCAGGAGCTAAGTCTCGACCCCTGCAGCCACAATTAGGTGAGTACACACACACACAAACCTGAGAATAGCGTTCCGGTACCTCAGTAAAGAATCGTTCAAGACTTTATACACTGTGTACGTCTGGCACATACTGGAGTACGCAGCACCAGTTTGGAACCCACACCTGGTTAAACTCGTCAAGAAACTAGAGAAAGTGCAAAGGTTTGCAACAAGGCTAGTTCCAGAGCTAAGGGGAATGTCCTACGAAGAAAGGTTAAGGGAAATCGGTCTGACAACACTGGAAGACAGGAGGGTCAGGGGAGACGTGATAACGGCATACAAAATGCTGCGTGGAATAGGCAAGGTGGACAGAGGAAGGATGTTCCAGAGAGGGGACATAGAAACAAGGGGTCACAGTTGGAAGCTGAAGACTCAGATAAATCGAGTCACAGGGATGTTAGGAAGTATTTCTTCAATTAAAATCAGGAAGTGGAATAATTTAGTGAGGTAGTGGAGGCATGAACCATACAAGCTGAGGTATGATAAAGCTCATGGAGCAGGGAAAGGACCTAGTAGCACTCAGTGAAGTTTCGGGGCCAGGAGCTGAGTCTCGACCCCTGAAACCACAATTAAGTGACTACAGTTAGGTGAGTACACACAGCTTGTGTAATGAAGTGGAGGTGAGAAAATCATGACCTAATGGCAGATGGTGTCTGGAACTGTAAAGCTGACCTATGAGTCAGCTGCTGCAGTCAGCTGTGCTGGGGTAGTCAGCTGGCTGACTGTAGGGGTAGTCAGCTGCTGCTGGGGTAGTCAGCTGCTGCTGGGGTAGTGCTGGGGGGTATCAGCTGGCTGGGGTAGCTGCTGGGGGTAGTCAGCTGCTGCTGCAGCTGGGGGGTATGCTGCAGTCAGCTGCTGCTGCTGGGGAAGTCAGCTGCTGCTGGGGTAGTCAGCTAGTGCTGGGGTAGTCAGCTGGTGCTGGGGTAGTCAGCTGGTGCTGGGGTAGTCAGCTAGTGCTGGGGTATCCGGCTGGTGCTGGGGTAGCCAGCTGCTGCTGGGGTAGTCAGCTAGTGCTGGGGTAACCGGCTGGTGCTGGGGTATCCAGCTGGTGCTGGGGTATCCAGCTGGTGCTGGGGAAGTCAGCTGCTGCTGGGGTAGTCAGCTAGTGCTGGGGTAGTCAGCTGGTGCTGGGGTAGTCAGCTGGTGCTGGGGTAGTCAGCTGGTGCTGGGGTAGCCAGCTGGTGCTGGGGTAGTCAGCTAGTGCTGGGGTAGCCAGCTGGTGCTGGGGTAGTCAGCTGCTGCTGGGGTAGTCAGCGGGTGCTGCTGGGTTTTGTAGTCCAGCTGGTGCTGGGGTAGTCAGCTAGTGCTGGGGTAGCCAGCTGGTGCTGGGGAAGTCAGCTGCTGCTGGGGTAGTCTGCCGGTGTTGGGGTAGCCAGCTGGTGCTGGGGTAGTCAGCTAGTGCTGGGGTAATTAGCTGGTGCTGTAATCAGCTGGTGCTGGGGTAGATAGCTGGTGCTGCGGTAGTCAGCTGGTGCTGGGGTAGCCAGCTGGTGCTGGGTAGTCAGCTGGTGCTGGGGTAGCTAGCTGGTGCTGGGGTAGCTAGCTAGTGCTGGGTAGTCAGCTGGTGCTGGGGTAGCCAGCTGTTGCTGGGGTAGCCAGCTGGTGCTGGGTAGTCAGCTGGTGCTGGGGTAGCTAGCTGGTGCTGGGGTAGCTAGCTGGAGCTGGTTGAGCTAGCTGGTGCTTGGGTACTCAGCTGGTGCTGGAGTAGTCAGCTGGTGCTGGGGTAGATAGCTGGAGCTGAGGTAGCTTGCTGGTGCTTGGGTAATCAGCTGGTGCTGGAGTCGTCAGCTGGTGTTGAGGTAGCTAGCCGGTGCTGCGGTAGTCAGCTGGTGCTTGGGTAATCAGCTGGTGCTGGGGTAGCTAGCTGGAGCTGGGGTAGATAGCTGGAGCTGGGGTAGCTAGCTGGAGCTGGGGTAGCTAGCTGGTGCTGGGGTAATCAGCTGGTGCTGGGGTATTCAGCTGGTGCTCTGGGTAGCTAGCTGGCGCTGGGGTAGTCAGCTGGTGCTTGGGTATTTAGCTGGTGCTTGGGTAGCTTGCTAGCGCTGGGGTAGTCAGCTGGTGCTGCGGTAGCTATCTGGTGCTGGGGTAGCCAGCTAGTGCTGGTGTATCCAGCTGGTGCAGGGGCATCCAGCTGGTGTTGGGGTAGCCTGCTAGTGCTTGTGTATCCAGGTGGTGCTGGAGCCACCTGTTCTATCCTCAACAGTTTTGAGGCAATGTTAATTTGTTGTTTTCTGAGAACACTCCCGCGATAACACTCCCGCGATAACACTCCCGCGATAACACTCCCGCGATAACACTCCCGCGATAACACTCCCGCGATAACACTCCCGCGATAACACTCCCGCGATAACACTCCCGCGATAAGACTCCCGGGATAACACTCCCGCGATAACACTCCCGCGGTAACACTCCCGCGATAACACTCCAGCGGTAACACTCCAGCGGTAACAAGCCCGCGATAACACTCCCGCGATAACACGCCCGCGATAACACTCCCGCGATAACACTCCCGCGATAACACTCCCGCGATAACACTCCCGCGATAACACTCCCGCGATAACACTCCCGCGATAACACTCCCGCGATAACACTCCCGCGATAACACTCCCGCGATAACACTCCCGCGATAACACTCCAGCGGTAACACTCCAGCGGTAACACTCCAGCGGTAACAAGCCCGCGATAACACGCCCGCGATAACACTCCCGCGATAACCCGCGATAACACTCCCGCGATAACACTCCCGCGATAACACTCCCGCGATAACACTCCCGCGATAACACGCCCGCGATAACACTCCCGCGATAACACTCCAGCGGTAACACTCCAGCGGTAACAAGCCCGCGATAACACGCCCGCGATAACACGCCCGCGATAACACTCCCGCGATAACCCGCGATAACACTCCCACGGTAACAATCCCGCGGTAACACTCCCGCGATAAAACTGCCGCGATAACACGCCCGCGACAACACTCCCGCGACAACACTCCCGCGGTACCACTCCCGCGGTAACACTCCCCCTCGATAACACTCCCGCGATAACACTCCTGCAATAACGCTCCCCCGATAAAACTCCCCCGATAGCACTCCCGCGATAACACTCCCGCGATAACACTCCCGCGATAACACTCCCCTAATAACACTCCCCTAATAAAACTCCCCCGATAACACTCCCGCGGTAACTCTCCCGTGATAACACTCCCGCGAAAACTCTCCTCCGATAACTCCCCCGAAAATACTCCCGCGATAAAACTCCCCCGATAGCCCTCCCCCGATAACACTCCCGCAACAACACTCCCGCAATAACACTCCCGCGATAACACTCCCGTGATAACACTCCCGCGATAACACTCCCGTGATAACACTCCCGCGATAATACTCCCCCGATAGCACTCCCGCAATAACACTCCCGCAATAACACTCCCGCGATAACACTCCTGCGATAACACTACTGCAATAACGCTCCCCCGATAAAAATCCCCCGATAGCCCTCCCGCGATAACACTTCCGCGATAACACTTCCGCGATAACACTCCCCTAATAACACTCCCCTAAGAAAACTCCCGCGGTAACTCTCCCGTGATAACACTCCCGCGAAAACTCTCCCCCGATAACTCCCCCGAAAATACTCCCGCGATAACACTCCCCCGATAGCACTCCCGCAATAACACTCCCGCGATAACACTCCCGCGATAACACTCCCGCGATAACACTCAAGCGATAACACTCCCGTGATAACACTCCCGCGATAACACTCCCGCGATAACACTCCTGCGATAACACTACTGCAATAACGCTCCCCCGATAAAACTCCCCCGATAGCCCTCCCGCGATAACACTTCCGCGATAACACTTCCGCGATAACACTCCCCTAATAACACTCCCCTAAGAAAACTCCCGCAATAACACTCCCGCAATAACACTCCCGCAATAACACTCCCGTGATAACACTCCCGCGATAACACTCCCGTGATAACACTCCCGCGATAATACTCCCCCGATAGCACTCCCGCAATAACACTCCCGCAATAACACTCCCGCGATAACACTCCCGCGATAACACTCCCGCGATAACACTCCCGCGATAACACTTCCACGATAGCACTCCCGTGATAACACTCCCGCGATAACACTCCCGCGATAACCCTCCCGCGATAACACACTCCCGCGATAACACTCCCCCGATAGCACTCCCGCAATAACACTCCCCCGATAACACTCCCGCAATAACACTCCCGCGATAACACTCCCGCGATAACACTCCCGCGATAACACTCCCGTGATAACACTCCCGCGATAACACTCCCGCGATAACACACTCCCGCGATAACACTCCCCCGATAGCACTCCCGCAATAACACTCCCGCAATAACTCTCCCGCAATAACACTCCCGCGATAACACTCCCGCGATAACACTCCCGCAATAACACTCCCGCAATAACACTCCCGCGATAACACTCCCGCGATAACACTCCCGCGACAACACTCCCTCGATAACACTCCCCCGATAACACTCCCGTGATAACACTCCCGCGATAACACTCCCCCGATAACACTCCCGTGATAACACTCCCGCGATAACACTCGCCCGATAGCACTCCCGCGATAACACTCCCGCGATAACATTCCCGCAATAACACTCCCGCAATAACACTCCCGCGATAACACTCCCACAATAACACTCCCGCGATAACACTCCCGCAATAACACTCGCGATAATACTCCCGTGATAACACTCCCGCAATAACACTCCCGCGATAACACTCCCGCGATAACACTCCCGCGATAACACTCCCTCAATAACACTCCCCCGATAACACTCCCGCAATAACACTCCCGTGATAACACTCCCGCGATAACACTCCCGCGATAACACTCCCGCTATAACACTCCCGCGATAACACTCCCGCGATAAAACTCCCCCGATAACACTCCCGCAAATAACACTACCGCAATAACACTCCCGCAAATAACACTCCCGCAAATAACACTCCCGCAAATAACACTCCCGCGATAACACTCCCGCGATAACACTCCCGCAGTAACATTCCCGCAATAACACTCCCGCAGTAACATTCCCGCAATAACATTCCCGCAATAACACTCCCGCAATAACACTCCCGCAAATAACACTCCCGCAATAACACTCCCGCAATAACACTCCCCAGATAGGGAGCCAACGCCGGGTCACCACTACTTGAAAAAGACCCGGGCCGGGAGAATACCGGCGAATAAAAAAAAAAAATATATATAATACACATCTCTGGGTGTATATAAACTGAAGGATATACATATTTCAGTGTAGTTTACCTGTAGGTAGGAGAGTGTAGTGAGGCGACCGTCCTGTTGTAGCTGCTACAACCAGCTTCGTCAAGCTGGTCAAGCTTCGAGGCTTCGAAGCTTTTCATGAAGCCTTTGAATGAGTCTTTTCTTCATGGAGTTTTTTAACATCTTCGTGAACACGTGATTCATACACGCAGCGCTGTATGTTTCTCCTTGTATACACCCAAAATTTAATTCCTAATCTAAAAATTAAAGCATTCCTGACTGGTGGTATACAGGTTGGTTAATAGGGTTTGAAGCCTATCGACTACAAATAACAAAAAAAGGCACAATACCGTGACTGGAACGATACACAAATAACCCGCACATAAAAGAGAGAAGCTTACGACGACGTTTCGATCCGACTTGGACCATTGACAAAGTCAATGGTCCAAGTCGGACCGAAACGTCGTCGTAAGCTTCTTTCTTTTATGTGCTGGTTATTTGTGTACCTATCGACTACACCAGTGTTGCGCGGTAACCTATCCACCGCCAGATAAAAAATTTTAATACCCAAAGAATTCAAACAAATTCTTAACATATATACCCTGAGAGATATGCAGCTGTCAGGGTATATACCCGGTAGGTATACAGGTGACTTGCAGCCCTGTTAATTCTCGTGTAGTAGATAGACTTGAAACCCCCAATTCAAAATATTAATTATAATAATCTATACCATTTGTTCACATCGCTTCCGGGCCGTGCGGACCTGCTGCGCAGACGCTCCTGACTGAGTTGGCTCGTGCGCAGTTTACCTGTTTGAGCTGCTACCCCTGGCGTTACCTGGTGAAAACTTTATTTTCCAACATGGCGCTGCATAGCAGCAGGCGCATCAACACTGTCTGCGTTGAGTTGACCACGGGAGCCACGATGGATTTGTTACTACCGGCGATTATCCGTGATACCTACGGTATCGCAAATGAAGAGATATGTGGTGTAGCACTTAGTGGGACGACACGGATCTTCGTTAAATTGACGTCAGCATTTCGAACTCAAGTATATGTAACATATGCGGGGCAACGTCGTACGTGTCGGCTGTGTGGGTCGTATGACCACATAGCGGCGCAGTGTGGTAAGCGTCGTGGGAATCTCCAACTATCGCAACAGCAACAATCGGAAGAGGTCAAGGAAGGTGAGGGACGAGAACAGTCTTATGCTAACCTGTCTCGACAACGATTATCTTGGAGTGATGAGGTAGAAAAAGCACAGGAGAATGCTTTGGAGGATGCAATACAGCGAGAAGAATCACCGTCATTGGACATAAATAAAGTATTTGAAGAGACTCTGCCCACTATGGGGGAAGAGGATGTAGCGGCGTCTTTAGTGAAAGCACTGGATGTTTTGTTAGACGAGTCGATCGTCAACCGTGTGGAGGATCCAGGTGCAATTTTGAGATCGGTTGAGCATCATGGTGAGGCGACAGATGGAAGCATTGAGTCTAGTGTGTCGCATGGTATGATGGTGAATGTAGCAGAAGTGGAGGTGCATCACGATAGTACTAAAGAAATCCCAATGCAGGTGGAGGGTAAGACGCGAAAGCGAACTGCGACCCCATCGGACTTAGACGACGTGCTTACTCCTGCCCAAAGGCCAGGGAAAAAGTCTTGGGCGGATGTACAGAGGAAAGGGAACAGTGAAGCCACGAAACAAGAGTTTATCAAGGTGGTTTCCAAAAAAGGGGGAGGGATAGAGGTGTTGTAAAATGTATAAGTGAAAAGTCTATACCTAGAACGAAAGGAAAATCACATTAATTGACTTTAAGGTTTTGACAATAAATATTAACGATTTGAGATCTGAGCGGAAGCGAAAGGGTTTAATGCATTTTTGGTGCGTCTAGATGTGGATGTGGTATTTCTCCAAGAACACAATTACAGAATTGGATATGAGTTAGAAATGGATGGTTACCATGTGTATATGGAATATGCGACGAGGTTAAAAGGGGGCGTCGCCATTCTGGTAAAGGAAAATAGCCCGTTTGTAGTACGGCATAGTGAAAGGTGGGAGGGGAGAGTGATTAGGGTGGATGGTTTATGGGGTAGAGTACACATAAGTTTTGTATGTGTATATGGGCCGGCCGAGGGAGATGTACGACTTAAAACTCATTTTGTACAAGATGTATTAGTATATTATCTACGTAGTTTACCAAATGTAGCGATAATAGGGGCGACTGGAATTGTGTAATACGACGAAAGAATGTGGAGCCTCGAGGAGCGGGTTGTTGCTTGGGGTTCCTGGGAGATTTATTGACGAGTGTGGGTTTAATGGATGTGTGGGGGGGGGGGCTGGCATGGTGGAGCATACTTTCATTAGACGAGATTATGCGGCGAGATTGGATAGAATGTACGTGTCTAGTGCGGTTACAGTGCGGAGAGTGAATGTGATAAATGTGTTTTTTCCGGATCATAGAGGAGTTGTAATGGATGTAGATATTGAGGGTGTGCCTAGGAGGGGTCCATCATTTTGGAAATTGAATGTAACATTATTGAAGAGAGAGGAAAGTCGTTTGTCTTTTGGGCATATGTGGGAACGCCTAGTGGTTGAAGCACTTGGAGATGTGGCTTTGGTTAATTGGTGGGAAACGATAGCCAAAAAGCGAATTAAGGAATATTATATTAGTCAAGGAGTGAGATATAATCAGTTACAGTATGGTTTCCAACGATATTTAGAGGGGCAGTTGCGCGACTGCTATGTACAAGAGAATGCTAATTATCCTGTTATAGAAATTGAAGGAATTAAGGAGCAACTAAAAAATTTACAAAACGAAAGGTTTGATGGGGAAAGGCTTAAGGGTGGAATCGAAGAGGTTTTGTGGGGAGATCGGCCGTCGGCGTGTGTGTTGAGGAATCAACACAGACGTCGCAAGGCAATGGAGTTAATGGGGTTGAATGTTCAGGTAGGTATGCAGGGGTATAGAGTGAATCAGGTGTTGACGACGACGGAGGGTATGAGTGGGTATATTGATGCTTGGGTTAAATTGAAAACGCAAAGTGTTGGAATAAGTGAAATTGCATTGCAGTCAATCGGTAGGTTTGTGCGTTGTGAGCTGACGGAGCATGATCGTTTGATGTTGGGAGGGCCGATAACGGAGTGTGAGGCTTGGGCGGCTTTATCTGGGGCGCAATTAGGTAAGGCGCCAGGAATTGATGGGTTGCCCAGCGACTTTTATCTTCAAAATGGGAACGTTTTAATGGGGTTTTTGGTACGTTTATTCAATATAATGAAGCGGGATGGAGTTTTAGTGGAACAACAAAGGTTGGCTGTGGTCGCCCTAGTTCCTAAAGGTGAGCCATTAACGGTTAAAGATTATCGTGCAATCTCGTTATTATGTGGGGACTATAAAATTTTTGGAAGGATCTTGGCTAACAGAATAAAAAAAGTCCTGGGCAAAGTGATTGACAAGGGACAATATGGGGTGCCGGGCAGGTCTATGTATGAAGGTCACGGTATGATTAGAAGTTTTATTGAAGAAAGAGTAAGATTGGGAGGGGGGGTATTGGCTATAGATTGGGAGGCGGCATATGATAGTGTGGAACGGGAGACGTTATGGAAGATCATGAGATGGCAGGGGTTTGGGGCGGAAATTATATCATGGGCCAAATTAATGTATCAGGAGGCAACCTTGCGTGTGCAGGTGAATGGGAGGTTGGGAGATCGAATTCAGATGGGAAGGGGTTTGCGTCAAGGTTGTCCCCTTTCACAAATTTTTTTTTGCTTGTTTTCAAGATCCCTTTTATAGAGGGATAAGGGTTTTATTGGAAGCAAATGGGATGGGTAATGTAAGGGGTGGGGGAGCGGGCATTGTTGGATATGTCGACGATACGACGATTTTGGTGAGAGAAAACATGGATTTGCTTCGGGTAGAAAAGTTAATGAAAGTTTTTGAAAAGGCTACTGGCATGACGATCAACATGGGGAAAACAAAGTATATGAATCTTGGAAAAGGGTCGCGTGAGGAAGGAATGGTTGCTGAAAGGTGGGAGAGGGTGGACCAAATACTGATATGTGGGATCGTTTATGTAAGTGATATCAAGTTAGCACAACAAATAAATTCCGTGAGTATCGTTGATAGTGTTCTGAAGCGCCTCAGTGGTTTAAGAGCTGCTAATTTAAGTTTGCAACGAAGGGTGATAACAACGAATGTGTTATTATACAGTAAACTATGGCATGTTACAGTAATATTTCCGATACTTCGTTGTGAGTTAAAAAGGTTACAAAAAAGTGTTTTTAGATTCATTTGGGGATCAGGGAGCGAATGGTTAAGTAGAGCGGTTGTCACACTCCCGGTTGGCCGTGGAGGGCTGGGTCTTATAGATGTCGAAAAGAGGATAATAAGTATGTATTTAAAACATAGTTATAAGCGGGAGGGGATGGGGGCGAAAGAAGACGGTCTTCATAGGATACATCAGGATATGCGACGGTGGTGGTGGGGTAGGGAGTTCATGGTAGGTGAGGCAGTGTTACGGGTCTTCATAAACGTGAGGGATCCTTCATATATTAAATTGAGAAATCTTGATAGGGTAGATAGTAAGGATGTGGTAGCGACGGTAGAAGGAGTTTATCCGATGTATGATTGGCGTAATATTTGGGGGCGTTTAAACAAATTGCGTTTAAAACCTAAAGTCAGAGAAGTTATGTATAGATTTTTACATGGAATCTTGCCGTCAGGAATGGTTTTATTCTATAAGAGAATACGAGAGGATGGGGAATGCAAGGATTGTGGAGGATTGGCGACTATTTATCATACGGTGTATTTTTGCGATTGTATTGAACTCATAAGGGTTTGGATGGGTAAGGTTTTAAGGTTAGTGGGAGGAGGGGGTTTGCAGGTCTTGAGGGTTTTAAGTTTAGATATAACTGGGGTGAATAAAAGGGTTGAGAATGTGATTGGGTATATGATTACGGATTATATATATATATGATGTGGGCTATGAGGGAGGCGGACGTGCGTGCAAGAATTAATGCGTTGGCAGCAACTTTTTATAGGACACAGTGTAGGAATAAAGTGGTGTATGGAGGGAGATGGGAGAGAGATTTTAGTGAGGGTTATCGAAATTTCACATTAAGGGATTTATGGGATTTGCAAAGTGGGTAAGGGGATACAACGGGCTATTTTCCTAGACTTGGGTGTGAGCATGGAGAGCTGTTTATATGGACGTATAATTGAGTTTTGATATCTAGGGGCAATAGGGTTATTGCCCCGAGGGTTTCAGGTACAACACAGTTATCATTTGGAAGTGTGTTGCACTACGATTGCATATTATTATTTTTCATGTATAAATCATTTCAAGGACTTTATGATGAAAATTTTCAATGAGATTCAAATATGTTATAGGTGTCTTTAATGATTTTGATTCATTTGTAAATGGTAAAAAGATCTTTATTTTCAGTTTAATTACAGAGTTTTTTCTTATGTAAAGCACAACTTAAATGGTGTAAATTAGAAAATAGGTAGGTTTGATATTTTAAGGTTGTTTTTTTTCCTTTTAATGTATTTATCGATGGAGGAAATATGATGAATATTGCTAAGATTTGTTAACGGAAAAATTTCTGTACTCTTGGAGTTAATACAGGTGAATGCATTATTCTTGGTTGAATGGAGGTATTATTATAATTGAAGGTGGATGTGAATGTGTTAAATATGTCAGTATGTTTTATATTAAAATTCCTTTGTTTAGCACATGTAGGAGAACTGACAGTCAGAAATATTTAGAAGGAGAAGAGTGCGATTTCCTTTTTATTGTTTTTTATTCGTTGTAAATATATACATCAACGATTTAGAGTAGTTAGTGGGTTTATGGTAAATTTATGGATTGTTACGATAATCATATTGTAGTAGGAATACTAGGCTTAGGTAGATGGTATAACTTATGATAATGGTGTAATGCTTCTTGACATTACAAGACTATTTATTATAACAAGGTGGTTCAATGTTTTATGGCAAGCAAATTATTGGAAAAAATTTGAACGTATTCTCATAAAGAGAGAGATGTATCAACAGACCTGTGCTGATTACTGTAGTGGTTTGCATATGAGGTTTCTAAATTTATGTAGCTCCATTCTTATTCTATATTCCTTTCTTGTGTTCAGAGCAGAAGGAATTTAAAAAAAAAAAGAAAAAAAAAAAATGAAGGATAATTGTACTGTACATACATCAATTCCGAGCTAATTAAGAGATAGAATGTTTAATTTGATGAAGAATTAGGCTGCATTTTTACTATTGTTAACTTATACACATGTATCTAGTTTAGGACAGTTTAAGCTTCGGCATCAGATACAGTATTGGTTATAGTTGTTATAATGTTAACAATGTAATGGTAATAGGTATTGTTTCAATATCCGATGTCAGGATTTTCATTCATTTTTGACTCATGTTTGTGTATGGTTTTAAATAAAATATAAAAAAAAATTCATGGGAATATAACATATCTAATTTTACATTAGTTTTCAAGAGGAATGTATCCCAACTGAATGAAGGTAAACTTATATAATTACTAACATCTAGCTTATAAATATCTTTGAGTGTTTTACGCCACTCCATGAAGACATCGGCTAACAAACCAACATCAGTCTTTAGATATAACATCAAGTAATCTCCTAAACTCTTACATTTACCCAAGTCAAACACTTTCAATGCATGATCATAATCTTCCTGGCTAATAGCGCTATTTCTCAAAGAATTAAAAAAATGTTCTTTACTCGGTAATTTTGTTTCATCGAGTTTCTTTAAACTATCAATATAATCATAACACAAAACTTGTTTTCCTTTACATAATAAAGGTAAGACATCCCGAGGCGCATCTTTCAGAATAGCCTCTGTATATTTCAGTGATTTACCTGCCTTGATATGTTGATCTGCTAAAGTGGAAAGAGATCCATTCAATAAAGACAGAGAATCTTGAAACCTAACCTTACCTATGTCTACTTTCAAGAATTTGAGACCTTGTTTCGAATGAAGTTTAATTTCATATTTATCAACCTGCAATTCCTTTAAAATTATTCCTAAATCATACGACATGTTATGACAAAAAAGTAATAATTTCTCACTCTTTTCTTTACACTGCAAATTACAACGACCACAATATGCACCAATATAATTATTGAAATTTAAAGTGTGGTTATGATGTTTATGTTTGTCTTGGGCATTTTTGAAGGTGCTACCACATAATTCACAAGTGATCTGAGAATCATGTCTCATCTTATCCTCCTCTGACATATGGATTACATGATACTCTCTTCTAAACTTTATTTTAGTCCATTCACCACTAACATTTAAAATGAAAATATTAACAGCATCCTGCCCCTTATAACTCTTCATACACACTATTTCTCCTTTGCGATCAAATGTAATATACCAATAGGCAACGGCTTTATGACGAGACTCAATTTTACCTGCCGGGAGAGTGGTGTCTAATGCACATTCGAAATCAAATACACCGATATATTCGCTGGAATGTGTATGACTAAAATTTTTAAAGTGTACAGTTGTTCCTTCCGGGAGGAATACGAGAATCTGATTGGTTTTACATCCATCTTCGTGGATATCTAACTCTTCCTGTGTATTCAACTTCATCAAACAACTATGACAGTGCTAATTAACACCTTTTTCTGTCATTATCGTTCTAACGGTGACTCAAAGATTTAAAGGGGAACTCATTGATAGGGGGAGACATGTGTAGTTTACCCACAGGTACAATGGCCATAGTTAGGTCATACTTGATATACTCCTTAACTGAAGAGGGTGGAGCTGCCAGCCACAGGGAGACCCAGAAGACCCGCAAATATAAAGACCTTCCCCCTTGCTATAACTTCATCCCAATAGGGTCGGAAACCCTAGTAGCATGGGGCAAGGGTGCTTTAAAGTTTCTCGAAGAGCTGGGTGAAAACCTTGCAGTCCAAAAATATGCAGTCGATCCACCCCTCTCTCTCTTGTCTTACTTCTGTCACCTTGTCATAAAACTCTAGTAGGTTTGTGACACAGGATTTTCCTTCCCTGAAACTGTGCTGGTTGTTTCTTTCCAGGTGCTTCACCACTCTCCTCCTGATGATCTTCTCCATGACCTTGCATACTATACACGTTAGTGATACAGGTCTGTAGTTTAGTGTCTCATGTCTGTCTCCCTTTTTAAAAATTGGGACTACATTTGCCATTTTCCATACCTCAGGGAGTTGCCCAGTTTCAAATGATGTGTTGAAGATCTTTGTTAATGGCTCACACAATATCTCTGCTCCCTCTTTAAGGACCCATGGAGAGATGTTGTCTGGTCCCACCGCCTTTGAGGTGTCAAGTTCGCATAGCAGCTTCTTCATCTCCTCCTTGGTTATATGTCCCTCATCCAGCACTTGCTGGTGTGCCCCCCTGTTCTGATTTCCTGGAGTCCTACTTTTTTTCCACTGTAAATACCTCTTTAAAACTTGTGTTGAGCTCCCGACATACCTCTCGGTCGTTTCTTGTGAATTCCCCATCACCCTTCCTCAGTCTAATTACCTGGTCCTTGAATGTTGTTTTCCTCCTGATGTGGCTGTACAACAGCTTCGGGTCAGTCTTTACTTTTGATGCTATGTCATTTTCATATTGTCTCTGAGCCTCCCTTCTTATCTGTGCATATTCGTTTCTGGCTCTTCGGCTAATCTCTTTATTTTCCTGAGTTCTCTGTCTTCTGTACCTTTTCCATTCTCTAGTACACCTAGTTTTTGCCTCCCTACACCTTTGGGTGAACCAAGGACTCGTTCTGTTCTTCCCATTATTTCTGTTTCCCTTGGGAACAAACCTCTCCTCTGCCTCCTTACATTTTGTTGCCACATAGTCCATCATTTCTTGTACTGGTTTTCCTGTCAGTTCCCTCTCCCACTGAATGTCTTGAAGGAAGTTCCTCATGCCTGAGTAGTTCCCCCTATTGTAGTTTGTTTTTTCCCAGCCTATTCCTGATACTCTATCCACTTGGAGCTCAACTATGTAGTCAAAGCACAGAACCACATGATCACTAGCTCCCAGGGGCCTTTCATACATGATACCCTCGATGTCCGAACTACTCAAGGTGAATACAAGGTCCAGTCTTCCTGGTTCATCCTCTCCTCTCTCTCTGGTAGTGTCTCTAACATGTTGATGCATGAGGTTTTCCAGTACCACATCCATCATCTTGGCTCTCCATGTTTCGGGACCCCCATGGGGCTCCAGGTTTTCCCAGTCAATCTCCTTGTGATTGAAATCACCCATAACTAGTAACTTTGCTCCCCCCATGTGTGCTCTCCTGGCCACCTCGGCTAGTGTGTCGATCATTGCTCTGTTGCTCTCATCATATTCTTCTCTTGGCCTCCTGAAGTTCTGTGGTGGGTTGTACATTACTGCAATTATCACCTTATGTCCCTCAGACTGGATTTTTCCTACTAAGTAGTCCCTTTCGCCCGTGCCATCCATTCCTTCCATTTTCTCAAAACCCCACTGGTTTTTAATGAGCAGTGCAACTCCTCCTCCCCCTCTCCTCCCTCTGTCTTTCCTGAGGATTTGATATCCGGATGGAAAGATTGAATCTGTTATTATTCTGGTGAGTTTTGTTTCTGTGAGTGCTATTATGTCTGTGGATGTCTTCTTGATTCTTTCGTGCCACTCCTCATACTTGTTTGTTATTCCATCTGCATTTGTATACCACACCTTCAATTTCTTTCCTAAGACTGTGGTCTGGGAGGTGTATTGGGGTTGGGGAAGTGGGAGACCTGGTAAGGAACTATGGGTTGTTGCTGTGGGGGTGGAGTTTGTAATGTAG